>NC_081419.1:142112249-142274749 GCF_949786415.1 Peromyscus eremicus | reverse complement strand
TTGCACAACACTTCCCCTTTTTTGTCTAAATAAAAGGGTTCTAAACTTAATACAAAACTATATACAATAAGAATGATTATCAAGTATTGTCCAGGAGAAAGAAAGGGTAATAACATAAACAAAAATGGAACTACAATCAGCAAGAACAACGTCAAGTAAGAAACACACTAAGCATCCAGATCGTAGGTAATTGGCAAATGACAGAGATTGCTCTAATACCTGAAGAGTCAATACCTAACAAGTTCCCAGGTCAGTGCGGGGCTACGGAAAACCCAAACCAGTGAAATACCAAAACATAGAAAATTTGGCTGGTGACATGGCTCAGTGAGTAGGTGAAGGAGAGAACCAACTCCTGCATGTTGTCCTCCGACCTCCACACGTGCCTGTGCGGTGTGAGTGACACCCTCCTCACAAAACAAAACAAAAAACAAAACAAGTAAATAGATGTAATAAACGTTTAAGAAAATACAGCACAGTAAAGCTGGGCATGCTGATTCATGCCTGTAATCCCAGCACTCAGGAGACTGAGGCAGGAGGATTGCGTGGAGTTGGAGGCCAGCCAGGACTCCATAGTTAGACCTTATTTAAAAAAAAAAAAAAATCACACACAAAACCTATATGATTATCTGTGCTCTGCCTCAGTGCTTGGAAGGTTTTTGAACTCCTGGGGATTCTCCTGCCTCAGCCTGCATTCTTGAAGTAAGAAGGCTGGGATAACAAACTGCCCTACCACATCCCGTTCTAAGTGGGTTCTGGGGATCTGAACTTGGGTCTTCCCAGCCCTAATGCTCAGAAGTGCTAACTGTGTAGTAACTTGGACTCACTTCCTGTCTGATCCACTGCCACAGAGCTTATGGCACGCTGAGGTATATGTCCCTAAAACGTGCAAGCCTGTGTCCTACAGTGTCCCTCATGGGACCAGAGGTGTTCCAGACTTGAGATTGTATGCCTGAAACAAAGCTTTATTGTGTAGGGTTTTTCTTGTGGAGTTGATATCTTCAGGAAGTTTTAGGGATGTGACTCAGTTTGTAGAGTGCTTGCCCAGCATGCTCAAGGCCCTGGGTTCCACCCCTAGCTCTGCATAAAACCAGACATGGTGACACACCTGTCACCCCGGCACTCAGGAAGTGGAGGCAGGAGGGTCAGAAGTTCAGGGTCATCCTTGGCTATGTAGTGAGTTCAAGGCCAACCTGGGAAATTTGAGACTCTGTCTCTAAATCAGTTAGTCATTAATGAAGCATTGTGGATTTGGGGGTTCTGTGTTAGTGGGGTTGCCCTGCAGCAAGATCAGGCCCTGGCATGGTTCTTTACAGTAACCATGTCCTGAGCCCATGGCTCAGCTCTTTAGCCCTTGTAACACCCTTGGAGTGGGTACTCTTCCTGTCTCCGTTCCTGCACACAGGGAACCAAGCCATTGAGTGACAAACCTTGGATCCAAATCCATGTGGTCCCCGAGAAGGGGTCTGGAAACACCTACTCCCCTGCTTAGGAGTGGTCACAGGCTACTGTCCCATCATCACCCTGCTGGATTGTTACAACAGGGTGAATGTCTCTTCTTTTTACGTGTAAGGGCAGGTGATGGCTCAGCCAAGTCAAGGGCCTAACCCTAGTCCTATGAGTGAGTGGTTGAGTGAGGATTTGAATCCAGAGCTTGTGGAGGGGGTAGGAAGTGGAGATTTATTTTCCCTGCAAGTCGTTTCTTCAAGGACCAGATTGGGCACTGCCCAGAGCTGCTGAGGGAAGCACACTTGGGTTACAGACATCAGTCAGACAGTGCCCAAATCTCTCTGCAGGATCTTGCTTCTTGCGCACGGACCAGCTGGATGGAGAGACAGACTGGAAGCTTCGGCTGCCGGTGGCCTGCACACAGAGGCTCCCCACGGCTGCTGTGAGTAGCTTTTCTCAAAGAACTGTGTGCCGACCACTAGGTCAAAGCCTGGTTCTCACACTTAGCTGTCCTTGGAGGCCAGGAAGGCCAGGGGGACCTGTGAAAGAGCTGTTTTCTGACCTCTAGGTCACAGCCTGGTCCTCACACTCAGATGTCCTTGGAGGTCGGGCCGGGGAGAAGGAGGGGGGGACATGGGGGACGGGACACCTGTGGCATGTGGAGTGAGGCTGGTGGGGGAACTGGAGAACCTTGAGTGTGTTGGTTCCACTTACCTGATTGTACCAAAGTCAGGCCCAACCCCCACATGAGGAGTGAGCGCTTCTGAGTGTGATGTTGCCAGTTTCCTAGGTTGTAAGGGAAGGCCCCACATGTGGTCCTTCTGCTAAGAGCATCTAGAGCAGTGGGTCTCAGTCTTCCCAACGCTGTGACCCTTTAACACGGTTCCTCATGTTGTGCTGACCTCCAACCATAAAATTGTTTCCATTGCTACTTCATAACTGTAATTTTGCTACTGTTATGAATTGTAAATATCTGATATGCAGGATATCTGATACACAGCTTCTGTCGAGACTCACAGGTTGCTAGAGGCTGTTCATCATACTGAGATCCTGTTCTGCAGGTGTAGTGGTTTGAATAAAAATGCCCCCCATGGACTCATGTACTGAATGCTTAGTCATCAAGGAACTACTTGAAAAGGATTAGGAGGTGTGGCCTGTCAGAGAATGTGTGTCACTGGGTGTGGGTGGGGATGGTAGCTCTGAGCCACTGCTCCAGCACCATGCCTGCCACCCTGCTGTCACCATGGTGATGATGTAAGCAAGCCCAGTTAAATGCTTTCATTTTATGAGAGTTGCTTTGGTCCTGGGGTCTCTTCCTAGCAATAGAACAGTGACTAAGACAGCAGGCCTTGCCATCGTCCTCAGCCACACGTACTGTCTCTGCTCTGACCTCAGTGACTGTCCTTCTGACCGCTGGCCTCTTAGGGCTCAAGTGTGTGGCTGCCTTGGATTGTTACTGTGCCTTCCTCCATGAGATATGCTCTTTCTTAGGGGCAGGCCCGTCACATAGGCTCTGTGAATAAGTGTCTCTCTAGTCCACAGGTGCCTGTATTGATTTTGGTTTTGACTGGTATTGATTTTTTTCCCTTTTATTTCCTTTGTTTGTACTGGGGATTGAACCTGGAGCCTTGAATGCTAGATAATTGTGTTACCACTGAGCTATATCCCGTATTTTCTGATCACCCTCACCTGGCATTCCCTCCCTACCCATTTCCAGGCAGGATTCCTTCCGGTAGCCACCGACTACTGTGTGTCCTGCTATGCCCAAAGGATAGTATCAGGTGGCTGTAGGGACAGCCCCTGTCTAAATTTATGTTTGATTTTTATTTATTTAGTGGGTATGTCTATATGTGTAGGCCCACATGCCACTGCACATATATGGGAGGTCAGAGGACAACTTGGGGGAGTCAGTTCTCACTTTCCACCATGTGGGTCCTGGGTATCACATTCATGTTGTCAGGATTGGACACAAGCACCTTTACCTACTGAACCACCTCACTGCCCGATGTCAAATAGAATTTAAACACCCACAGACCAGCTCTGCCACAAGCATCCTGGAATGGCTAAGTGGAATGCCACTCTTCCTGGGCTCGGAGTGGAGAGGAGGCGTGGGCAGGTGCAGGTGCTGTGTCTCCGTGGCACCAGTGTGATGGTTAACGTGGCCCTCATACTCACGACTTTTCTGTTTGTTTTTAAACGAGAAGCTCCAGAGCGCATTTCTAGCTGTGGTCCAGGAGCCCTGGCAACCGCCCTGCCTCTGAGATAGTTCATCTGAGAATGGGACCCTGCTCTTATCTTCTGGGGCTGTGTTTTATTTCCTGGTAGGAGTTTCCCCAGAGAGAGGAATGTGATCCTTAGAATGATTGGGGAGTTTTGGTGCCAGAGTGTTGCGCGGCCTCGTGCTCTAACAGACACGCACTTCGCCCTTGTCTGGGCCAGGCCTGGGCGGGCGGCATTTAAAGTAGATAAGATGCTGCTGGATCTGCTGTCTGTGGGACAGTCATTGCCCCGTTAGGCCTGCAGGGGTCATGAGGAGCAGTGTTTTTGTAGTTCTTTTCTCTTCGAGTGAAAAATTCCATCGGGGTCAAAGGAATCTACTGGGGAAATCTTCCCCGGTCGTCCATTACTCTATTCCTGATTAAAAGCTGATCGAGCTGGGAAGTCATGGGAGAAAGAGATGGCCTGATTCTCAGCCTCCATCCCGGATCTTATCTTTTCTCCAGAGGAGATTTTGTGGAGTAGGTGCTCATCTTTCCAGATCTTTCTCAGTTGTTCTTAGAGATGTGTGCCTTAGGATGGCTGGTGATGGTTTCCGGAGACAGGACCAGACCTTCCCTGCCACTCTGGTTCTGTGTGTAGGGAAATCTCTGGTGGCTTTTCTTATCAGTACTGGGATGCACGGCGCCTCCCAGGTAGTGCAGGCCCTGCCTGAGGGGGCCCGTGGCCTGCACTAGCTACCAGGCCTCTCCAGCTGCTGTTTGCAGCCCCAATCTGCTTGATGGCCTGATGGATTGTGGAACTGTTTGTTTACTTTTTTGCTGTTTTGAGGTAGGATTGTAATTAACTCTTGACCTTTCTGCCTTTGACTCCTAAATGCTGGGATGACAGTCTCAAATCACTCACGTTGTCCTCTAAAATTATTAAAAATTATAATCTTACAAGACTGTCACAAGGCGTCCATTTCCTTTACATGTGTAGGTGCACATGAGCGTGTGTGTGTGTGTGTGTGTGTGTGTGTGTGTGTGTGTGTGTGGTATTATTGATTGAACTCAGGGCCCTAAACATTCTAGGCAGCTCTGTTTATTTAGTTGGTTTTTGTTTGTTTGTTTTGTTTATCAAGACAGAGTTTCATTGTGTAGCACTGGCTGTCCTGGATCTTGCTCTATAGACCAGGCTGGCCTCGAACTCACAGAGATCCGCCTGCCTCTAACTCTAGTATTGGGATCAAAGGCGTGCGCCACCACTGCCCTGCTAGTTTTTTGTCTGTATCTTGGTTGAACCCGGGGCCTCACATCTGCCAGGTGAGCGCTCCACCACTGCCTCTATCCCAGGTGCATCCTTGTTTTGAGGTAAGGTTTATTGGGCTGGGATTGTGCTTGCTAGACTGCTCGCCTGACATGCACGAAGCCCTGGGTTGATCCTCAGCACCACAGAGGCTAGACATGGTGGCACACACCTCAGTATCATCACCCAGGAGGTAGAGGCCGGAAGATCAAGGTCATCCTTGGCCTAAACGGTGAGCTGACGGTCAGCCTGGGCTACATGAGGTCCTGTCTCTAAATACATAAGCAAATAAATAAGATTTATTTAGTAAGGGAGCCCTTGCTTCCCCTTTCCCTGTAAACTATTCTGTGTTTCCTTGAAATAGCAGGTGGTGGTGGTGGTGGAGGGAGATAGGAAGAAGCTTTCCAAGGGACAAGAGTAGGGTCGCTCTGAGCCGAGTGCTCGAGCATACATAATGCCCCAGATCTGGTCCCCAGCTCCGCGAAGACACAAAAATTAAAATAGTATCTCTAGGAGGTCGGGCTGGGTTTCTTCAGAGCAGCCACTGGCAGAAGCTATGATTTTTAGGCAACACAACCACCGTAGCTTGCCTGGCTCCGGACGACCTGGCGGCCTCAGCCTTGCCCTCTGGGGGAGGCCTCAGCATCTTAGTCTGGTTTAAAGGTTTTTGTTGAAATGAAGAAGTCAGGGCCAGTGAGACGGCTCAGCAGGTAGAGGCACTTGCTGCCAAGCCTGAAAACCTGAGTTCAGTCTCGGGGATCCACAAGGTGGGAGGAGAGAACTGCCCTCTGACCTCCATGTGTGTGCCCAGCACATGTACACACCCTCAACAGAGGTGAATATAAAGTGTAAAAAGTGAAAAGTCAGAGGGTGAGAGGAAGGAGGAGAGGGGGAAGCCATAGTAGATGAATGCGTTCAAGGGAGAGCTGGGCACGGTGACAGCTCAGGGGTCTCTGGTCCCGGGAGAGGCGGTGTCCTTCAGAGGGTGGTGGCCTCCACTGGGAAGCAGGTGTGGGACACAGCCCTTTCCACATCTTACTTTACACGCAGCCCTTGGAGCTGCAGTGGTGGGCATGACCTCCTCGCAGGTAAGGAGGCCCGCCGTTAGTGACGGCTCTCTGAAGGAGCTGGGATTCGGTCGTGAGCTAAGTGTGCAAGGCCATAGCTGCTACAGACACCATTGCCGAGCAGGCGAGGCTCCAAGAGTGACCAGTGGAGGTTGCTGAGTGTGGGAGGCTGCACCTGTGGGTGATTGACGAGGCCGGGAACTTGAGCTCTGGGAGCAGATCCTGTTACTCAGTAGCGAAAGCTCCGTGGGTAGAGGTGCTTGCTTATGGGCCCATCCCTAGGACCCGAGGAGGAAAGAATCAACTCCGTCAAGTGTCAAACACACACTTCTGACCCCTTTGGGCATGCACACATGTGGTGTACTCCCTTTAAAATGTACCATCTCAGTCCGTATAAAGGGACATTAGGGAGGGAGGGGAAGCTGTGGTCGGTATGGAAAATAAATGAAAAAAAATTTAATGAAAAAGAAAAAAGGGGGGCATTAGATGCATTCACATTATTGAGGAAATGTGATTAGCATCCCCTTCTCAGAACTCTCCGTCAGCCTTCCCTCTCCAGCCTCTGGCAAACACTGCTTTCAGTCTCTGAGGACTCTAGGGACCCTGTGTAACTGGAATCATGGTTGTCTTGTGTGTATGTGACTGGTTTGTTTTGCTTGACACAATCTTCTTAAGGTTCACCTGTCTGTAGCGTGTGGCAGGATTGCTTCCTTTTTAGGAGCCGAGTAACGTTCTACAGAGAGAATGTGTAATGTTTTATTTATCCATTCCTCCGTGATGGATGTTTGGGTTGCTCAGGGATGAGTACAAATCTTCTTGAGTGCCTGCCTTTGATTTTTTTGGTTGTACACCCAGAAATGGAGTTCCGGAAGGCTGTGGTAATTGTCTGTGGAATTCCTTGAGGAAGCACCAAGCTGTTCTCCACACAGGCTGTGGTGCTGTTTTTCATGCTCACTGACTCGGTCCAGTCTCTGCGTCCTTGCCGGCACCTGTCTGTTTTTGATCGCCATCCTAAGGGACACGAGGCTCTCCTAATTTCCTTTCCTGCTCCTCCCAGGGCCTCACACAGGAGATACTTAGTGTCGTCTTGTTAAATGGGAGCAACTGTTGCCGTTGGGCTGAGATGCCATGCAGGTCAGGGATGAGTCAGCCCCGGCTGTCCGCTCTGGCTGTTCTCTGCAATATAACTTGTGCCTGGTGGATGACGTTAGCAGGTGTCTGCACACGGGAGCCGTGGGGCTTGTACACGGCAACACCCACACCAGCTGAAGAGAGTGTTTTCTCCCTTCTGTTGCTCTAGTTTGGAGGGTTTATTTGGGAAATACAATATGTTTGCTTTTGAAATCTTGGTTCCAGACTCCTGTTTTTAGCTGGGTGTTTTCCTTCTGGAACAGGACCTCCTGCAGATTCGGTCTTATGTATATGCCGAAGAACCCAACATCGACATTCACAACTTCCTGGGGACTTTCACCAGGGTGAGTGGACCTGCGTCCAGTCTTAAGTGTGTATGGCCGTGATGGTGCCCAAGGCTGCACACCTCTGTGTGTGTCTAAGGTTCCTTACCAAAGCCCCGAGTAAAGGCTGACAGATGAAATGTTCCCCCAGCTCCGAGCTGAGTTCTAGAGCAGCACATGTTGTCATCTGCTTTAGTTCTGACGTCAACACAATCACAGGGTCCCCTTCTGTCCTGAAGATCCTCTGTGCCAGCAGGGTGTGTCAGCACATCCCTGTAACCCCAGTGCTCAGGAGACTGAGGCAGGAGGACTGCTGTGAGTTCATGGCCAGCCTGTCAAAACAGATAAACCAAGCCACAAAGAAATCAAGCTCTATGTGCCAGCTTTGAATTTAAGGTGTTTTCAGATCTTTCATAACAGAAAATAGAATTGAATTTGTTATTTTAGAATGTAAAATCAAAATTGACATACGGAGCAGAAGTTAAATGGCCCGTGTTCTCCTTTTTTTTTTTTTTTTTTTTGACACAGGGTCTCACCATGTAGCCCTGGCTGGCCTAGAACTTGCTATGTAGACCAGGGTGACCTCAAACTCAAAGAGATCCATCTGTTTCTGCCTTCAGGGTGTGAGATAAAAGGCACACAACCACCCTTGGCAAAAATCAATTTTAAAGTGCATAAACCAATGTGTGTTAGTTCCCTGCAAAAACTTGCCATTTTCGGGCGCTGGTAATCAAACCCAGTTCTTCCTGAATGTTCAGCAAGTACTATACCACTGAGCCAGAACCCCAACCACAAAATCCTGCATTTTCTTTTTTTGGTTTTTGAGGCAAGGTCTCTTTAGGTAGTACAGGGTAGCCTTGAACTTATAGTCTTCCTGCCTCAGCCTCTTAAGTGCTTAAGAGATTACAAACCCGCATGCCACCGTGCAAGGCAAAACTGCCGTTTAATTGTATGTGTATATGTACCAGTGAGTGTGGAACCCAGGGCCTTGTGTACGTCGGGTAAGCCTCTACCACCCCCAACAGCCCCAACCCAAACCTGCCATTTTGTAGAAAGGATTTTAGCATCGTCAGACTTTGGTATCTTCGGGGTCCCGAGCCTCATCCCCGTGGAAAGTGGGGGATGACTGTCGGTGTGTGTGTGTGTGTTTGGTCTTTTCAGGAAGACAGTGACCCTCCAATCAGCGAGAGTCTGAGCATCGAGAACACGCTGTGGGCCGGCACCGTCATAGCGTCAGGTGAGCCCTGGCCGAGGAATGTGGGAGTGTTTGAACAGGGAAGCCAGTCCTTCCGGAATTAGAATCGTCACCTCTCAGCTGGGAAATGAACTTTGGGTCAAATGAGGTTCCCACTTGCTCCAGCACCTTTGGGTACCCAAGCTGACATCTGATTATGGCTCGGACACTTGCAGACACGTGTGGCCCATGGACCTTCTGCAGCATCTACACTGGAAATGGCCCGTAATCGCCACTTCAGTTGACGTCGTAGTACCAGAAATTGAAGTGGTGTGGATGTTCTGGTTGGAAGCTATGTCTGTGGGGACTGTTTCTTTGCAGGGACAGAGGCAGGAGAGTACCAGCAAGGCTGGTCTCTATGGAAAACACCAGAGGGAGGTGGGAATCGTGGCTTTGATATTGATTACTGGGGTGACTCTGAGCACAGAGGGCTGATGCTGAGGCTGGTCCACAGCAGTAGGGATTTATACTGGCTGCATGATGCAGGGTGGTGGGTGATTCTGGGTATCGCCTGCTCTCGGCTGTACCCAGACTGCAGTCATCATATCTGCAAGGGAGGGACCTGAGCTCGGAAGGTGAGGACGCACAGAGGGTCAGAAGCACAGTCCGACTAGAGCTCAGGTTGTCGTCGTCTTGTGGAAGAAGGCAACCGTTGTGTGCAGTGCTACAGTGTGGAGCGGTGGACAGTGTCTAATTACGTTGCGTTATAATCCCAGGCAAAGGACTCAGTGTTCCCCTTCTCATCGCCCCTCACCCATTTCTCTCGCTTGGTGTTTCTCGTGGCTCCTGCAGCATAAAGACAGGTAGGGACTCTGTGACTCTCGCGTGAACACACCAGTGACAGGCTCGGAGCAGGATGCAGAGGAGCACCTCTGGGGACAGGCGTCTCCCTGACGTGAGAGGTTGGGCCTGGCCATGTGCCTGGGGCCTGCATGCCCTCTGCTTCACAGAACACGCAGCAGCCTGTGCCCAGCCCCCAGCTCTGCAGCAGCCCTTGTTCTTTGCTTTTAGGCCATTGGTGGATATTTGTGATCATGAGACTTTTTTATGCTTTGATGATTGAACTGGAAATTCTCTTTTCAATTTTTATTTATGTGAATGTGTGAGCAGGTGCCTTTGAAGGCCCAAAGAGGGTCAATCCCCTGGAACTTGAGTTACAGGGGTGCTGGGAACAGAACTTAGGTTCTCTGCAAGAGCAGCAGTCTCACCCACTGGCCATCACTGCAGCCCCGGAGGTCTCTTTTCACCCTTAACACTCAGCTCTCGGAGGCCATGGCAGGAGGGTCTTCCATTCTGGCCTAGCCTGGGCTACAGTGAGACCCTGCCTTTAAAAATAAACAAAAACAAGGCTGGACTTGATGGGGCAGGTCATTCATTCCAGCACTGGAGGCAGAGGCAGGGGGATCTCAGTGAGTTCTAGGCCAGCCTGGTCTACATTCTAGGACAGCCAGGGTTATGCAGAGAGACCTTGTCTCAAAAACACAAAACAAAACAAAAACTAACGACTGGTACCACTGGCTGCCTGGGGTTGTTTCCCTCGTCGGTGTTCTGTCCTTCTGTCCTTTTTCTGTCAGTCTTTTTAGTTTTCCTACTCGTTTTTTGTTTCTGTTTTTTAAAAAACATTTACTAGATGAGGCCAGAGAGGGCGTCTGATTCCCTGGTACCTGGACTCACAGATGTCGGTGGAAGTGGATTGGGTCCTCCGCAAGAGCACACGTCCCACGTTGGTGCTTGTGTGGAGGGCAGAGGGAAACTTCTGGAGTCGGTTGTCTTCTTCACCCTGTGGTCCTGGAGTCAACTCGGGTTGACAGAGTTGGCAGTGTGGTGCCTTATCCCCCTGGGCCATCTCACCCACCTCGCTGTAGGCCTTTGTTAGGCTTCTATTCCACACCACGCTCTGCTGCTTTGGAGACTGTGGAGCACTTTACAGAACTCTGCTACCTCTCTCTCTCTCATTCTGGTTTTACAATATGAAATAAAGACATTCAGTGGTCCGAGGAACTGAATCTCAGAGTAGGCAAGCTTCTTGCTTGGGGTCACACAGCCTTAGAGCGCCCTCTCCCGGAAGAGTGTAGACAAGCTGGAATCTTGTAGGTGGTACAGAGTTTGAGCCGTTCATGGGAACACGTGGTCTGCGTTCTTCCTGTCTATGGGAAGAGGGAGCAGGCAGGCATCCTGTGCTCTGGTGTATCGCCTGCTGCGCCTTCAGCAGGCCAGTGTTTGGAGCGAGAATGAACCAGACGTTTCCTGTGTTCTAGTCAGCTTCAGTTTCTCTGTGTGTCACCCAGTAGACAGTTAACTGTAATATGAACACAGAATTGACCACAAAGCCATTTCCTTGTGGCACTCACCTCAGCCAGTCCACAGGGACTCTCTTAATATGTTCCTTGTAGAACTCAGCTCCTAGTGCTGGTCAGTCCACTGTTACCCAGTGCATCTTTAAAGAATAAGAAAGCTTGCCAGCTGCCTCAGCCAGCATCCATCTGCAGAGGATGTAGTTGCCATGACAATCCAATGTATGCTGTTGGGTGGTGGAAATGGGAGGTGTTGAGGAGACTCCAGGGCTGGGCAGCTCCTGTGGTGCCTGTGTGCTTTGGGGCCCTGAGTTCTAGATGGTTGCTTCTCAGACTGGGTAGCAAAGGGCTAGTTTGTGGTCTCGTCCTGGCATATGACCAACACACAGTTAATCATGGACACACACTGTGCCATGTGACTGATAATGCCCATCTGGTCTATAGTCTGGCTCATGTGCTCTGACCCCAGATCCATGGTGGGAGACTGCAGCAAGGCTGGGCTGTTGTGAATATTCCTGGGGGCTCCCTTTAGAGGCTTAGCATATGAAATAAATGGGTTACAAAATAACCCTGCAACCAGGCAGGATCACTCCCTTCTAGGAGCTCAGTGGAGTGAGGAGTGGGCTGGGGGGATTGGCAGGATCACGGACTGCAGGCTGCAAGGAGCAGGAAGAGAAATCGAGGACACAGGAAGAGGTCAGAGGTTGGAGCTTGTGCAGGGCACTCACATGAGTGGGTTATGCTGAACAGCTGTGGACTGTGCAGGGCACTCACATGAGTGGGTCATCTGAACAGCTGTGGACTGTGCAGGGCACTCACATGAGTGGGTCATCTGAACAGCTGTGGAATGTGCAGGGCACTCACATGAGTGGGTTGTGTGAACAGCTGTGGCGCTAGAGCTGTGGACTCGTGCTGGGGATGTGGCTCGGTCAGTAGAGCACTTGCCTAGCAAGCAGGAAAACGTGGATTTGATCCCCAGCATCACAAAAACCAGATTTGGTGGTGCACGCCTGTAATCCCAGCACTCGGGAAGTAGAGGAAGGAGATGAGGAGTTCAAGGTCGTCCTTACCTATGTAGTGAGTTTGAGGTCTGCCTGAGCTACATGAGATCTTGTTCAAAAACAAAAACTCTTTAAAAGATAATGACTAGCTCTGAATTTTGCACGCAGGCTGTGGACCAGGTCAGTGCACAGCAGTGGCCTTCTGAGCCTCCCTCTTCCCTGGGTGGCAGCCACACAGAACGTAAAACTGGAATTCCAGTCTCTTGGAACAGAGCTTTGGTGCCAAGCTAGTGGAAGCATTGGGTGGTTAGGGCCATTTTGGTGACACCCACATGGCTGGGCTGGAGTGAGGGATGTGCCCTTTGGGGTGCCACTCATTTTTACCATCCTCTCCCTGGGCACGGGGGTCCAGGCAGGGCTGCATTGTGTAGGAGAGGAGGAGTCACCACATGGCCACTTCAGCTTAGCCCAGGCTGGGGTCCCGCTGTCCAACCACCTGCTCTAGCAACAGGCTGAGGGTGGGGTGCCCTCGCTCCCCAGAGCTGGCCATCTGCTGAGTGCCATGCACAGAGCCCTCCTGCCCTGCCATCTGCTGAGCTTCCCGAGCGAGCGAGCGAGCGAGCCTCATTGTGTGCTCACTGCAGGCGTGGCCAAGCACTTTAGACTCAGGCCTTTGTCCCAGTGCCGCCAGCATGGTGGGCCCTCCTCACAGATGTCTTTAGACCCCTGTGCAGCGGTGGTCCTGAGGGGGAGGGAGGAGGGGAGGAGCTTGCCTTTCCCGGCAGGGAACGTGATGTTCATTTTCAGATTTTCCCAGCAGGGTCTACCTCTCCTCATCTTAGCCTTTCACCTGGGTGCCCTCAGCTGACAAGGTGCACCCCCCCCCCAACACCCTTCCTCTGCTGGGTTTCCTTGTGGCATCCTCCACTCGCCTTGATGGAGATGGCCTCGGCCTCCTTATCATCTGGCTCCCTGCATTGATCATTTTCACACATGGGAAATGGGAGAGTTAACTGTAGCAGTGTTGTTAGATTTCCATCAAAATAGATGGTGCCGCTTTCCAAGCTAGCCGCCAGTGTGTGCTCGAGGTCCGTTTTCCCTCTTTCCGGCCAACACCAGGTCACATTAGCCTTTCAAACGGTCGTCAGTGTAGGGAAAATGCTTTTGATAGTTCACTCGGTTGAATGTTTTTCTATACACCTTGCTGTTTGCATTTCTTCTATAAACCATTTTCTCTTAGAGGGAGTGAGGACTTTGCTTCATGTACCTGGAGGATGGAGGAGGAGGAGGAGGAGGAGGGAAGTTCTGAGGAGGAGTTTCCTTCAAAGGGCCAAGTTAGGTCGACATGCAGAAAGCAGATGTGCAAGAGGATGAGCCAGGGACAGAGGGAGGCAGTTTTAAGTTTCCATGCACATAGGAAGGTTCTGGGTATTTCTGGATGCTTCTAAGGCTAGTGGCACAGGAGATAAGCTCCTACCCTTGACTCACCCGCCATCAGAGGATGCTGCTTCCATAGGCCAGCCTTGAGCTATATATAGGTAACCATAGAAACGTTGCATTTCACTGTTGCATGAAACACATGCTGGCCTGCGTGGCTAGTGAAGGCTGCAGTGTGTCTGTGGACTAGGGATGTCTTTACTGTGGACCAGCTGAAGTTCAGCCATTGCCCGAGACTTGTGGCACCCCACTGCTCAGTGCCTCTTTGGATCAATGGTTCCTGACGTCTTGTACCCTGGCTGTGAGCAGGGTGTGGAAAGTGTCCTCAAGCTTGTGGGATGGGCTTGTTTATTTATAGACCTGCCTCCCTCCTTCCCTGCCTCCTCCCTCCTTCCCTCCCTCCTTCCCTCCCTCCCTCCCTCCTTCCTTCCCTCCCTCCTTCCTTCCCTCCCTCCCTCCTTCCCTCCCTCCCTCCTTCCCTCCCTCCCTCCTTCCCTCCCTCCCTCCCTCCCTCCCTCCCTCCCTCCCTCCTTCCTTCCCTCCTTCCCTCCCTCCCTCCTCCTCCTCCTCCTCGCTTCCTTCTCTGCCGCCATGCTAATTCGGACTTGGTTTCTTGTTCCAGGCACTGTTGTAGGTGTGGTTCTTTACACGGGCAGAGAACTTCGGAGTGTTATGAATACTTCTGATCCCAGGAGTAAGGTATGTGAGACTCTAGCACGTGTTGATCCATGTTGATGGGCACTGGGGATGAGGGCCTGGGTTCTAAATCTGCCTTGCACTGGCTGATTGTCAGATGAGAGAGCGAGTGTATGTGCGTGCGTGCGTGCGTGCGTGCGTGCGTGCGTGCGTGCGAGCCTCTGAGTGTGCATGTGTAGCAGACATATGTCCCATCAACGTTTCACCTCATTCCCTTCTTGCACACCCTGACCCTCCCAGCCCCCTCCATCTCCATCTTTTCAGTCAGAATGTTGCAAGCTGGGTGTGGTGCTACATATCCACCACCCCAGCATTCCCAAGGTGGAGACAGGCAGATTGGGAGCTTAGGGCTATCCTTGGCTACAGAGAGAGTTCAAGGCCAGCCTGTGTTACAAGAGGCAAGATTCTGTTTATAAAACAGTAAACAGAATATTGTGAAGAGGTTTACCACGTCAGTAGCACGAGTGGATGTTGTTTCCCAGACTTGAGTCAAGGTCACCCCAGCACTGACCTTTTCCTTACACTGTTGCTGACTTGAAGTTTGAGCCTTTTCCTGGGACATTATGGATTTGGTGTCCTTATTGCCTTTTGAGACACATAAAAACACAGAAGTTTGGTTTAGCTTGTCTGGAATCCTAGGTGTTGTGCGTGCTGGGCCAGCACTTTGCCACTGAGTCACACCCCAGCCCCCAAGTACGCAGCTGTTAAAATGACGGCATTGTCTGTACTGGCTTGTGGAAGTCAGCCCCCCAGCTGTGTAGGCCTGGACTTCTGGGGTGTGGGATGGGACTGTGAGTGTAGGACTGAAGCAGGGCCCCAGTGCAGCATGGTAGAGGCCATGCAGTGTGGAGATCAGCCCAGCACTGTGGCCACTTGCTTTGGGTTTCTGAGTCTAAATCTGAAGTCAGAAGAGACACTGATGATGAGGTGTGTCAGGGCCCTGAGGTCTCGCTCTTAGACCACCGCTAGAAGGGGCCGCAGCTTCTAATATCACATGCCTCACTGGGTGGGGGCCGGGGTGCAGGTGTCGAAACCCGCTTTCCATCCGGCTGTGGGCTGCACCCCGATCCTCTGCGCCCTGTGCTTTGTCCCCAGATTGGCCTGTTTGACCTGGAGGTGAACTGCCTCACCAAGATCCTGTTCGGTGCGCTGGTGGTGGTGTCGCTGGTCATGGTGGCCCTGCAGCACTTCGCTGGCCGTTGGTACCTACAGATCATCCGCTTTCTGCTCCTCTTCTCCAACATCATTCCCATCAGGTGCGCTGGGGACGGCGTCAGTGTGCGCCGAAAGTGTTTTCCTCTGACTCATTCAGGGAGCCTGGTCCTGACAGGATTGTCGCTCTGTGGTAGACTGCTTTTCCTGGCATCGGCAAGGCCCTGGGCACCTTTATCCCTCAGCTGTCTCCCTTGTCCACGGACCAGTGATTAAAAATGGAAAGCTTCCCTTCCTGTACTCTAAGTGACTTGAAACTGTGCAGAATGCCTGTGTGGCCTGTGGTGTCTCTTGCTTCTGGGTAGGGCTCTGTCTCCATGTGCACAGCACACGTGTACAGGCTGTGTGGTTTATGGGTAGGGCTCTGTCTCCATGTGCACAGCACACGTGTACAGTCTGTGTGGTTTATAGATGTCTTGGTAACCCTTTGCTCTGTTTCCTACCTAGCTTGCGTGTGAACTTGGACATGGGCAAGATCGTGTACAGCTGGGTGATTCGCAGGGATTCAAAAATCCCCGGGACCGTGGTTCGTTCCAGCACAATTCCTGAACAGCTGGGCAGGATTTCTTACTTGCTCACAGACAAGACAGGTGAACACCTCTGCAGGGGCAGAGAGGGGCTGGGTGGGGTTCCGGTAGCTCCCGGCCCTCTCTCTGGAGGTGGGAGAGGTGCTGCAGCTGCCTCTTCCTCTCTCACTACTGGGTGAAGAGGGAGTGTGTGGTGACGATGACGCCGATGTCGGTGGACACCTGCATGGGACGGCTGACGTGCAGAGCATGCCCCTCAGTTCGTTCCCACACCAGCCCGTGAGGCAGGAAGGAATAGTCTACAGGCAGGACCAGGACAGGCTGAGCGCCTTCTCTGGAGGTGCAGAGTTACACCAGCCCGTGAGGCAGGAAGGAGTTGTCTACAGGCAGGCCCAGGACAGGCTGAGCGCCTTCTCTGGAGGTGCAGAGTTGTTGACATACTTTGTGCTTTTGCTGTCTTGACACAACAGAAAGAAAACAAACACAAGTGAGGAAGGGATCATTTTGGCTCCTGGCTTCCAATGTCTCAGTCCCTGGCCAGCTGCCTCCAGTGCCTTGGGTCTGTGGTGAGGCAGGTGCGTTGTGGTGCAGGAGGAAAGCCACACCCTCACTGGCTGTCAGGAAGCAGAGAGAGGGTCTAGGAACAAGATGAATTTCTGTTTCATTTGGTTTCACTCTGACAGAAGCCACTTAGGGAAGAAAGAGTTTATTCAGCTCACAGTTCCAGGTCAAGTCCATCAGGCAGGGAAGTCGAGGCAGGAACTCCGAAGCAGCTAGTCATGGCACACCCACAGTCCAGAGCAGAGAGAGAATGTGTGCATACATTCTCACTGCTCAGCTGGCTTTCTTCTCTTACACTGTTCAGGATGCCTAGCTTAGGGGATGGTGCTGCCCACAATTGGGCTGGTTCCTTCCATATCATTTAATAATCAATACAGTCCCCTCAGACATACACATGGGCGTCTGATCTAGATAATTCCTCATAAGACTCTCTTCCCAGGTGATTATAGTGTGTCCAGAAAACGTATACCAGGAGGATCCTCCCCCGCCCCTCACTTCAGGGTGAACTCAGCAGTGGCTCATCCATTGATGAAGTTAGAGCCCTCATGAACCATCACCCTCCACAGTGCCAGCAGCTCGGGACCACATCCTCCACACTTGAGCCTTTGGGGCCATTTTTTTTTCCAGCAAGAGCCAGGATTTTGCAAGGAGAGAAGTGGGAAAGTTCCAGATGTGTCAGCACGGAGCCCCTGGACTGGTTCCTATGGGGCTCTGGCACGGCGGTCACGTGTCTTTCTTTGCTCATCTGTCCATGTATCTTCCTGCTCAGTTTAGGCTGATGGCTCAGTGTTTGCCTCGTGCCACCATCTTAACTCAGGGAATGTTCAAGCACCCTGATTGACAGCCCCAGGGATAGGTTCAGTCTTGTCCCCATGGAAACTGGGGTGCTCTTTCAGAAGAGTGGGCCCCTCTCCACTGAAGCCAGCACGAGGCACTGAATGCCTGCACCTCTTGTGTTCTAGGGACCCTGACACAGAACGAGATGGTGTTCAAGCGGCTGCACCTGGGCACAGTGGCCTACGGCCTCGACTCCATGGACGAAGTGCAGAGTCACATCTTCAGTATTTACACCCAGGTAAAGCCTTGCTTTTGACGTGTCCGTCACTGGCTGGACAGTTTAATTATTTTTAGCCCAGGCTGGCTGCAGGTTCACTACATAGCTGTGGATGACCCTGAATTCCTGATCCCCTGCCTGTACTTCTGAATGTTGGGATTAAGGGCCTGCACCACCATATCTGGTTTATGTTATGCTGAGGAATCGAACTCAGGACTTTGTGTATTCTAGGCAAGCCCTCTACCAACTGAGCTATAGCCTCAGATCTCCTGAACACTAAAAAAAATTGTGTGTATTCTCTGGCCTTTCACTTGTTTCTTTGTTTGTTTGTTTGTAAAAGGTCTCACTGTGTAGCCCTGGCTTTCCTGGAGTTCACTCTGTAGACCACACTGGCCTCGAATTCACAGAGATCCTCCTGCCTCTGCCTCTTGAGTGCTGAGATTAAAGGCGTGTGCCCCTATGCCCAGCCACTCTATATTTGTAAATGACTACTGAGATATACTTTATAAAGAAATTGAGCCCTGTTGAAGGTACAGTTCAACGGCTTTCAGCAGACTTACAAGTCACCAGAACTGGCTGGCTGTGTGTCTCTTGTTCTAGCAGCAGGGGCTTGTCCTGCTTTGTTTGATTTGTTGAGAAGGCCCCACTGTGTCCCTGGATGCCTGGAACTCATGTGTAGACCAGGCAAGCCTTGAACTTGCTATGATTCTCCTGTCTCTACTTCCTTATGCTGTTTTGGTTTTTTCATGTGGGTTCTAGGAACCAGGTCACCCACTGAACCGTCTCCTTGGCCTCCTTAGCCTTCAAGGGTGGTATTTGCAGCTCCAAACGATATAGTGTGGGTCAGGGCTGGAAGCCCTGGTTGGTATAGTGTGGGTCAGGGCTGGAAGCCCTGGTTGGTATAGTGTGGGTCAGGGCTGGAAGCCCTGGTTGGTATAGTGTGGGTCAGGGCTGGAAGCCCTGGTTGTTACCCCGACACCTGTTTCAGCAGGCGAACCCAGTGGTCCCACAGGACAGAGCGGCCACTGTGAGCACTGCTGCATGAGGTGAGGCTTGGCCGTGCTCTCGAGAGCTTTGGTGTGTAATCTGAAGGCCCCAAGGCAGCAGCCACAAGATGACACACGGGCACAGGGAGAGAAGACTAGTGTGTGTTTGTTTGACATTCCACCTCCCAAATTCACACAACACCGACCTCTCCCCTGAGATCCGTAAGCTTGACCCGGGGACCTCCGGGGAATCTATCAGATGGGCGTTTGTCAGGTGCGGACCTTGACACGTCCTGCAGAAGGAGCTAGAATCCTGTCTCTGTTTATCTTCCGTGTGTCCCAGTGCAGACGGAGGTTTACGAGCGCCCAGGTGACCAGTGTAGAGTGTGATTGTAACTAAACTGTCCTTGTAAAGAGAACAGTAGTCTCAAACATTCTGGAAGGAAAACTCTAGATTATTAATACAAGGCCAAACAAACAGCAAGAAAGTGACCAGTTCATCATGAGATAAAACTCCTACCAGGACAGGGGGTAGGAGGAAGTCCCTGGCTTGATGATTAATCATCTAACGCTTTGAAAGTGTTTTTTAACATTTATGTTTTTGTGTGAGGGTGTGTACATGGAAGTCAAGGGTAATATGCAGGGGTCCATTTAGTTCTCTCTCTCTGCAATGTGAGTTTTAGGGATCAAACTCAGGTCGTCAGGCTTGGCAACCCTACCTTTTCCCGCTGAGCCATATCAGCAGCCCATCCAACATTTTAAAATACATATATTTTAAATGCACGAACGCACGCACGCACGCACGCACGCACGCAGGCTTGTACTCACACATGAACACTGGTATGTTTTGCTTTTCTCCTTCCCTAGGATGACCAGGACCAGGGAGTTTTCTCCAGGGTAAAAAAACCCTTGCCCATCTCTGTGGGTGCTACATCTGGTTTTGTTTTTCCCTTGGTATTTTTAAAGTAAGAAGTAGTGTGCGTGGGTTAAAGGGTCTGTGGGGCTGACGTTGATACAGATGAACACGGTGTCAGGTGAGTGAAGCTTTTCCACCTTTCCATATGGGAGTACGCGGCTGTCACAGTGGTCAACACCAGAGGCTCTGTGATGTGTGCGTGCGCACACATAGACACACACACAGACACACACACATGGTCTCATGTGGGGGCTGATGATAGCTCAGGCTGGTAAAGGCGTTTGCTACCAAGCGTGATGACCTGAGTTCCATTCCAGGGATCCACGTGGTAGGAGAGAACCACCTCCCAATAGTTGTTCTCTGACCTCCACACACATACTGTGGTATGCACACTCTCGCCTCCCTTCTCCAAAGAGTAAATGAAAATAATAATAAAAATAAAAGTCTGATGTAGCAATGGCTGGCCTCTGACTTTTAGCTCAGGATGACCTTGAACTTCTGACCTCTTGCCTCCACCTCTGGGATGACAGGTGTGCACACCTGATTTTGGTGGTGCTGGGGATTGATCCCAGGACTTCATGTGAGCTTGGCAGATGCTCTACCAGCTGAGCCCCACAGGCTTGCAGGAGCCATTGATTGAACAATGGAAAGAGATAGCCTCTGCATTCATGACCATTTCCTCTCCGAGTGGGGAAGACACTGATGTAGGAAATGGAGGTGACCCTGACCTGCCGCCACCCCCACCTTCTGGTTGCCTGAGGAGTGGCTTCCCTGGTTGGAGACTGTGGCCTTTGTGGGACTCCAGCTGTCCTGGCTCTCTTGGCCTGGCTTGGAAGGTGTTTCTTTTCCCAGATCACAAACCCCTGCAGTGTGGGTTGGCCCATCCCAAACCACAGCAGAAGCGCCAGATCCTGTGCACACAGAGTCTGTTTGCTCTGGGTACTGCTGTACTGACTGACTGTGCCCTGGGTACTACAGTACTGACTGACTGTGCCCTGGGTACTACAGTACTGACTGACTGTGCCCTGGGTACTACAGTACTGACTGACTGTGCCCTGGGTACTACAATACTGACTGACTGTGCCCTGGGTACTACAGTACTGACTGACTGTGCCCTGGGTACTACAGTACTGACTGACTGTGCCCTGGGTACTACTGTACTGACTGACTGTGCCCTGGGTACTACAGTACTGACTGACTGTGCCCTGGGTGCTACAGTACTGACTGACTGTGCCCTGGGTGCTACAGTACTGACTGACTGTGCCCTGGGTGCTATAGTACTGACTGACTATGCCCTAGGTACTACAGTACTGACTGACTGTGCCCTGGGTACTACAGTACTGACTGACTGTGCCCTGGGTACTGCTGTACTGACTGACTGTGCCCTGGGTACTGCTGTACTGACTGACTGTGCCCTGGGTGCTATAGTACTGACTGACTGTGCCCTGGGTACTACAGTACTGACTGACTGTGCCCTGGGTACTGCTGACTGACTGTGCCTTGGGTACTGCTGTACTGACTGTGCCCTGGGTACTGCTGTACTGACTGACTGTGCCCTGGGCACTGCTGACTGACTGTGCCTTGGGTACTGCTGTACTGACTGACTGTGCCCTGAGTACTACAGTACTGACTGACTGTACCCTGAGTACTACAGTACTGACTGACTGTGCCCTGGGTACTACAGTACTGACTGACTGTACCCTGAGTACTACAGTACTGCCTGACTGTGCCCTGGGTACTGCTGTACTGACTGAGCTAGCCTGGCACCCTGAAATCTGGCCCGTTCCCACTCCGGAAGTTGTCCCTGGAGGTAGGTGCTCTGCTCAGCTTCTCCCCGGCCTGTGGCGACTCAGACTCTCCAGTCCCAGCCGTTGCCTCGCCGGGGGCTTTGCTGTCGACCCGATCTTAAGCAGTGATTCAGTCCAGGTGCTGAGCGGTGTGGGCAAAAAACGGAAACCTGTCCCGGCGCGCCCTCACATACGTTTACCAGAACGTAAATTGCAGACCGCTAGAAAGTGTCATCTCTCCAGCAGGGGGACTTCTCTTAAACCTTCAGCCCCTGGATAATTTTAAAGGTAAAATCTTCGTAATTAAAAGCATCTGACTAATGAGCTGTCGAAATCGGAGTTCTGATTCCTCACTCTAATTATTGTTACCATGTTGTGACCTTTGACCTGGAAGTGCAACCTGCGTGCTCTTGACACCAGAGGTTAACAGAGCAGGAAGCCAGAGCCCTGTGTGTCCCCACAGTGACTAGAATAATTTAGTAATTGTTTAATTACTCAAGGAGCCTAATGCCACTGCTAAAAATAGTATTAAAAATGTAATGAATGTCATTTTCTTGTGTCTCAGGCCATCTGTTTTCTGTTTGGACCAACCATGTGTCATAGGTATTAAGGATCATGTGTGGCAAAGTCTCACGGGGCTTTTCTCCTCCCGGGTGTACACGCTTTCAATGGAACACGGGATCTAGGAACTTCATAAACATTTCTAGCTTCCTGCGTAGCCATGGTAGGCAACCCTTTGTCCCAGACAGTGACTCTGACCTCCTGCTCAGCTCCAAGGAGTTCCTATCTGTTTTACACGTGTGTGTGTGTGTGTGTGTGTGTGTGTGTACATGTGCCAGGCACACATGTGGAGGTCAGAGGACAGCTTTCAGGAGTCTTTGCTCTGCTCTCTGTGGGGCCTGGGGATCAGGCCTGATCTGTCAGACTTAGTGTCAAGCCCCTGACCCACTGGGCCATCTCCCCAGGCCTTAATGCTTCTTTTTCTTAGACATGGAGGAAAAACATGTTGAGAACTCCCCTACCACTACTTCGGGGATTGTTCGTTTGCTTATTATTTACCTACTGAGATTGGGTCTCCTGTAGCCCAGGCTAGCCTCCTTGAACTTCTGGTCCTCCTCCCTCTCCTCCTCCAGCGATGGGATGACAGGTGTGTCATGCCATATTTTATGGATGCTACGGATGGAACCCAGGGCTTCGTGCTCTCTGGGCGTTCGCTCTGTGAATTGTGCCGTGCCTCCAGGCGGAAGTGGATACTCAGTTTACCCACTCATTCAGCAACCTGTCTCCTGCCAGGCACTGCTCTGGCTGCTGGGAATACGGTGACGAGTAACGCACAGTGGCAGCCTCTGCTCTTGGGGGCCAGTGGGGAGAAGGTTCACGTGGACAAGCCAGGCTTAGGTACTGAGGACACCAAGACATAGCGGAGGGGAGCCTGAGTTGCTGTGAGGGGCTGAGTAGGGCTGAGAGGGTTAGGGAGTTACAGGGGCCTCTCTGAGTTTACCTTCAAATGGAGACCCGTGTGGTGAAACTGAGCGAGCCCTTCTTGCAGAAATCCAGAGGGAATGGGATCCCAGGCAGTGTGCCCGGGGCAGGGAGGGGAGATGGTGTGGGAACCTAGAGAGATGGGCAGTGGCCAATCCCGTGGGCCCTGCACTGGGGAAGAGGACTTGGATTTCACTGAGTGCTGAGCCAAGGACCCATGTGACATGTGTGTGTTGACATTGGGTGTCTCTCTCTTGTTTTATATTGGTGTTTAACCCAGGTGCTTGAGCATGGATAAGCCAGGAGTCCTGCGTGCTGAACAGTAGGAGGGAAACACTAACCACCATTAACGTGACGTGATGTCCAGACCCCTGGTCTTTCTGCTCATCTCCCCTTCCTTTTCCTTTCCGTTAGCAATCCCAGGAACCACCGGCTCAGAAGGGTCCCACGGTCACTACCAAGGTTCGAAGGACCATGAGCAGCCGAGTGCATGAGGCTGTGAAGGCCATCGCCCTGTGCCACAACGTCACACCTGTGTATGAGTCCAATGGCGTGACGGACCAGGCTGAGGCTGAAAAGCAGTTTGAGGACTCCTGCCGTGTGTACCAGGCATCCAGCCCAGATGAGGTAACCCCGGGGAGGGCGCAGCCATACCTTCATCCCTGGACTTCAGCAAGGGTCAGTCATGGTTCTAGGTGGTCCTAACTGTCCACATTCTAGGCCTTGCCTTGATTCCCTCCCTCCTGCCCACAAAACTTGGCACCTGATTCTAGAAACAGTTTTTGTTTTATTTTTGTTTTGGGACAGTGTCTCACATAGCCTGGGCTGGTGGCTTCAAAGTACCAGAGCTCTGTGGCTCATGGTGGATGGGATATGGCACTGTGTAAGCCCTTTCTGAGCTCATAGGTAAAGGGATATCAGGATGTCTTCGTTCCAGATCTGTCTCTTTTCCTTTTTTGAGAAGAAATTGTCCTGTGGGAGAGACTTCCTTGTTAATGGTGTGGTGCTGTGGGGTAGCTCAAACCAAAAGCCCTGGTTGACTATGGCCACTGATACTCAAGCCAGGTGTTTTATGAGTGAAATGTGCCTACTCTCAACTTGTGAGCTGGGGACCCTGTGTAAGTGGAGTGGGTGGACAGGGAGGCAGGGCTGGGCTCTGCTCTGGTGTAGTAAGTGGACATCAACATTTCTTCTTCAACTCATTAGCTTTAGATCATTACATCTTGTTTTCTTTCAAGAATGGAATTGAGACCCTGCAGGGTTTGAGTTGTGAGATAGGATGGTATTTTTTCTTGGTAGTTAGTGACTGGGGACCAGGAGCATGTGTGGACATGTGATGACATTGGAGTTTGAGATACTGATGTTCGGCACAGTGTCTGACCGTTGGCTGTGGGCCGTGCTCGGCCAGCTGTGGAGAAGCATCAGGTGGACCACGGCAGCTTGCTCTCTGCTGAGCCTCACTGTGTCTGTTTTGGGGCTGTGGGGGTGGGTGTGTTCCATGGTTTAGGGGTGTCTCCACATAGGGAAGATGCTTTATTTCATTGTCTGCTCTAAATGGGATTCACTTTGTCTTGTTAAGTTTCTGATTTGTGATTAAAAACAACAAAAGGGATGTTTTTTCTCGTCTCTGGAGTCTTCCACAGTCCTGGAGGATCTGATACTTAAAAACAGTTTTTTATTGCATTTACTTACATATGTGTGTATGTATTAACATGTGCCATGATGCATGTGTGGAGGTCAGAGGACAACTTCCAAGAGTTACTTCTTCCTTCCACCATGTGGGTTCTGGGGTCCAAACTCAGGCTGTCAGCCGCCGAACCATCTCCCAGCCTCCCTTTTTTATTATTTGTGTAGATGTATGATGTGTGTGAGAGCCATGGTGCACATGTGAGTTCAGAAGACAA
The DNA here is from genome assembly GCF_949786415.1 of Peromyscus eremicus. Lineage (NCBI taxonomy): Eukaryota > Metazoa > Chordata > Mammalia > Rodentia > Cricetidae > Peromyscus > Peromyscus eremicus. The sequence goes on along the minus strand of NC_081419.1, from coordinate 142,250,187 downwards.
CTTCTGGGAATTGTTTTCTCTCCTTCTTCAGTGGATTCTAGGGATTGGACTCAGACTACCAGGCTTAAACAGGGAGGCTTTTACCCACTGGGCCTTCTCACTTGCCCCTTATACTTTTTCTTAAAACACAACTTTATTAATTTTTAAATGCAGTTCATATCTTTATTATAATATAGGTAAGAAGGGAAAAATAAGATATAATCCACAAAGGCTGTGGCCACTGATAATTCTGTGTAGATCTGGCTTCTACACGAAATGCCAGCGTATTTATATAAACATGCCATGTGACAGGAAGAAGGGCTTGCTGCACATGTGAGGTCTTCAAGAAAGCCCTACTGTTCTGAGTCCCCGGGGAATTCCGTTTGAACTTGGCTTGGTCCCATAATGCCATTGAAATTCACTGTCAACTAAGCCTTGTAGAAGCCCAAGGTTAGCTTGCTGGAGCGTTGGGGAGCAGGGCTGCTGCTCCTGTGTGGCTGGAGTAATCTCCAGGGTACTCATTTCCTGTTGAAGAAGCAGGATTTCCTAAGTCTGTTGCCTGTGCACGGTCAGCCCTGGACATCTTGACGCGTCTGCATTCAGCTATGGATTTACAGCCTCGGTATGGGTCCTCCCTACCCTCTACTGTGAATCAGAACTGGGAAAATAGAACAATCTACCCTTTTATGCTCACCTCCCAGCTGAGTGGCTTTTTCTCTTTTTAGTGTGTGTAGTAAGCCTGGGGGTGTGGGGAGGAGCATGGCACAGCTTTCTTTTTTGAGACAGGGTCTCTCTGTGTAGCCCTGGCTGCCCTGGAACTCTTAACTGTAGACCAGGCTGGCCTCAGATTCACAGAGATCCACCTGCCTCTGCCTCCCCAGAGCTGGGATTAAAGGCGTGCGCTACCACCACCCAGCTTAATTTTTTTTATTACAGTTTATTTTTATGTATATATGGTTTCAAGCATACCGTGATGCACACGTGGAGGTCAGAGGTCAAGTTGCAGGAATCCATTCTCTCTCCAGAGACTGAACTCAGGGCAGCAGGTGTTTGTGGCAAGTGCCTTCACCACTGAGCCATCTAACATGCCCAAAGGAATAATTGACACCCCCCTCCCCAGTAGTGACGATCGAACCGGGGGCTCTTGGATCCAAGGCAGGTGTTCTTCCACTGAACCCCGTCTTTCTTTTGTGAGGTAGGGTTTCATGTAGCCCAGGCTGACCACAAACTCTCCATGTAACCAAGGATGACCCTAAATTTTGGACCCTTGTGCCTCCACTTCCCAAGTGCTAGGATTATGAGTATGTATTACCATGCCTGGTTAACCTGGTGCTGGGGATAAACCTAGGGCTTCAGGCCTGCTGGGCAAGCACTCTGCCAGCAAGGCACATTCCCCATCACTCATCACCCATCACCCTTCTAGTACCCATCCATAAGAGGAGGGTACCGCTGGGTGGTGGCCGCGCATGACTTTAGTCCCAGTACTTGGGAGGTGGAGGCAGGCGGATCTCCGTGAGTTTGAGGCCAACCTGGGCTACAGAGTGAGTTCCAGGACAGCCAGGGCTACACAGTGAGACCTTGTCTCAACAAAGCAAGGAAACATTCCACATGAGTATTATTTATCAACCAGAGGCAAAATCTTGAGGAGAATTCAGAAGGGACGGGATTGTCTGAAGTGTCTGATGGGCTGGGGAGAGTTGGTAGAGCGCTTTCTATGTAAGGATGAGTCAGATTTCGGAGTCACATACGATCAGTCAGTAAAAGAGCCAGGCACGGGGTGTGCCTGTGACTCTCCTGCTGAGGAGGACTCTCCTGCTGAGGAGGACTCTCCTGCTGAGGAGGACTCTCCTGCTCTGGAGCTTGTTGGCCCGGCAGCTGGGAGAATCAATGAGCTCCAGGTTCAGTGAGAGACCTTGTCTCAGGAAATAAGATGGAGAGTGACTGAAGATGACAGCTGACATTGACCTCTAGCCTCCTCAGACACATGTACACGTTCACACACATCCACCTATACCCACACCCACATGTGCACACACACAGGAGCATGGATGTATACTGAACACACACACACCCAGTCTCTCTCTGGTGTTAGCTTATCCATGCGTTATAGACTCAGGCAGTCATTTCTTTTTCTTTCTTTCTTTTTCTTTTTCTGTTTTTTGGTTTTGGTTTGGTTTTTGAGACAGGGTTTCTCTATGTAGCCTTGGCTATCCTGGAACTAGCTCTGTAGACCAGGCTGGCCTCAGACTCACAGGGATCTATCTGCCTGTCTCTGTCTCCCATGTGCTGGGATTAAAGACATGCCACCACTGCCTGGCTAGGCATGTCATTTCTAAATGACTTGGTACTTTAGACGTGAGTTAAGGTCTGGAGGTTGAGTGTTAAGTCCCTGAAGCCTGGATCCACTCTGTTCCAGCCACTGACTCCAAAGGTAGCAGGCTGTCATGTTCAGTGCATGCTGTCTTCAAGTTTTCCTGTGAAGCAGTACTTTAAAAACCTCTCCATTTTTCACGAAGATAAGCTTTTATTGAAAAGGATGTAGAAGTATTGCGGATGTAGAAATACCTCAGCAGCAGCTGGCTAAGCTGCTTCAGCTGCCCACTGGAAGTTGCCTCAGTTTACCCCCGGCCCCTGCATGCCTGCCTTATTCCTGCCTGCTGACACGGGAACCTGCAGCCACCACGTGAGTGTGGCTGGCTGTATTTCCTGAGAGAGGAAGGGACCCCTCAGGCCTGTGGTAGATTTATAACCCTGAAAGATGGCTTTAGGCCAGCTCCTCCATGCGACCCCAGGGGTTTATCTTACTGAAGACCACCAAAGAGCCGGGGAGTGAAATGTCAAAGGCTGGCCCTCCAGGGCACGTGCTCTCTTGATTGACATGTCTTCTAGTCTTCGCAGCGGGAGGCTCCCGAGTGTGACCTGGCCTGTTTCCCAAGCACAGCAGCCCAGTACTAAGGGGCGTTATGAAGGCTCGGCCTGGACAGCCCGACCTACAGATGGAAAGACTTGAGGGACAGCTCCTGGCCGAATGGGCGTTTAGAAGGAAAGTGGAATGTCTGTTCCATGAGTACCCACCCCTTAGTGGAGGCACAGCAGGTTCCTGAGGCAAGACGCTCTGGCCCAGGTCGGGTCCAGCCCGCGGTTCCCATATCTGCTTACCATTGGCTTTCATGAGCCTTCTGTCTCTGTGACGGATCTCACTATGTGGCCCAGGCTGTCCCCCTGCATCAGCTTCTGGGGGCTGAGACCACAGTGTGTGTCACACTCAGCAATAGCCTCTTTTTCTGTTGTTGGCCCTGAGGACCCCCTCCCCCAACTAAAGTGAGGGCTGGTGAAGCTGAGGGCCGAGGAGGGACTCCACCTTTGGTGGAAGTTCCTAATGACAGGCAAAGAGCTGTCTTATAGCATCCTGTGTGGAAAGGCATGCACCCCTTAGATAGCCTCTCAGCAGGACTCAGGGGTCTTACATGCTCTGTGAGAGAGAGCTCAGGGCAGGTGCTGACAGCTGACTCATGGAGTCCCAGAGTGTGAGTGGTCCTTGAGCACAGGAGGCCCTTGTGTCTTGATTGCTAAGGATCTCATCTGGTCCTCTCATCTTGGTGTCTGCCATGGAAGACAAGCACCACATAAGGTATTTACATATGCCCATGCTTTACCGTTCTGGTGACATTGGTCATGTTAGCTTCCGTGACCTACAGCTGGGCTCCTCTTTCCATGCAGCTCTGGGGGCCACTTCTGTTCCGGGCTTCTTGGTTCTTTCTCCATGGAAGCAAAGAGCAGTGTTCAGAGGAGCTGGTGTAGCTCATGGAAGCCCCGAGCTACAGGCTTTTATTTCTGAGAAGGAGGACTTCACATAGTGAAACAGAAGCTGTTTAAAAGTGAGTGAGAGAGAGAGAGAGAGAGAGAGAGAGAGAGAGAGAGAGAGAGAGAGAGAGAGATAGATAGATAGATAGATAGATATCTGGGCAGTGGTGGTGCACAATTTAGTCCCAGCACTCAGGAGGCAGAGGCAGGTGGATCTCTGAGTTCAAGGCCAGCCTGGTCTACAGAGGGAGTTCCAGGATGGCCAGGGCTACATAGTGAGACCTTGTTTCAAAAAACCAAAGGGAGGGGGGGCAGAGAGAGGGAGAGAGAGAGAATGAGTTCGGATCCCCACATGGAACATTACCCAGTGTAAGGAAGGATGGAAATCTTAAGTCTTTGCTTCCTCCAGCTTGGGAATCACATGTCGGGATATGTACTTAAGTAATTAAAATTAAGTGTAAGTGCGTCAAAGTATTTCATTCCTCCAGAGGGCAGCAAGGGAAAGCCTGCAACGCCTCTTTGACCTGTCACTTGAGACAGTGGCTCTCAGCCTGCCTAATGCTGCCACCCTTTAGTACAGTTCCTTATGCACTGACAACCACCCACAGGTTGAGAGCTGCTGCTCTAGAAGTTTTTTGTTTTTTTTGTTTTTTTTTTTTGGAGACAGGGTCACGTGTGGCTTGGTATTTGCTATATAGCTGAGGAGAATCTTGAATTTCTGATCTTTGTTGTCTCCATCTCCCAAGTGCTTGGATTAAAGATATGTGTCAGCATGGTCTGTTTTACCCAGTGCAGGAGATGGAGCCCAGGCTTTGTGTATATTATTTAAACACTGTGAACTGAGCCACACCCCAGCCCTCCATAAGCATTCTTATTTATGCACACCCAAGAGTAACACACACACACACACACACACACACACACACACACACACACGGTAGAGACATTTTGTATGGCTCTTTACTAAGTTGTCAATTTTAAGTTTGAAAAGAAAACTATTAGAAAAAAACAATTGAATGTCAATGCTTAGTTTGTAACAAAATACCAGACTGGGCCTCATAAACAACAGAAGTGTCATTCTCAGGGCTCTGGAGGCTGGACTCACAGAGCAGGGTACTGGCCGCTTTGGTGTCTGGTGGGCTCCCCTCCTGGTTCCTACCAGACTGTCTTTTCACTGTGTCTCTCATAGTGGAATGGCGCTCTCTGGGGTCTCCTTGACCTGAGCCCGTTCAATGACTTAGTTCCCCCCAAGGCCCCACCTCACCCCCAGAGGCCACCGCATTGGGGATTAGATTTCAACATTGATGAATTACATGTGTCCAGACAGTCGTTCTTCAGCATGGAATCGTCAGGTTCAACACTGAATGAGGGGATTTCCCAAGACTCACCATTGGGAATCCTGGAGAGATGGAGTTGAGGGCTGGAGATGTGGCTCCGTTGGTAGGGTGCCTGCCTGACGTGCACAAGGCTCTGGGTTCCGTCTCCAGAGCTACAGAAACCAGATACAGTGGTGCGTGTCTGTAGTCCCAGCAGTTGGGAGTTGGAGTCAGTAGGATCAGGAGTTCTAGGCCGTCCTCAGCTACATAGTAGTTTGAGGACTAGCCTGGACTATGCAAGACCCTGTCTCAAAAAAAGGTGAAAATTTGTATTCAATATTTATATTGTATTGAGTACAAAAATTGTATTCAAGAATAACTCCTCACTGTTGAGAGTTGAAAACTACTTAATCCTGGTTGGCTAAGAGCATTTCCCAGAAATAGGATTGAATCACGAAAATGACATCTTGCTAATGTCACGTTCAGTTCATCTCTGCAACAGAAACCAGGTTAGAGATCTGATGTCTAACCTGGATTAAACATCCAAGTCAAGATGGCTAGAGACAGGATTAAAAAACTTTTTAATACAAAATGAACATGTATGGGTGGTTTGCCTGCCTGTGTGCCTGTGCACTGTGTGTATGTGTGTCTGGTGCCCGAGCAGGCCGGAAGCGGGCTTCAGATCCAGACCTGGAGTTACAGATGGTTGTGAGCTGCCAGGTGGGTACTAGGATTGAATTCGGATCCTCTGCAAGAGCATCATCTTGTCTTAACCACTGAGCGTCTCTCTCCAGCCCCTAAAGATAGGATCTTGCAAATTGAGAGCACATCTGCTTGAAATTGATTATTTACAGAGGCTTCAAGGGCGTCGAAAGGGACCCCAGACTGGAGGTCCAGCGTGATCTACCTTAGGGAGTGGGTCGGCCAAGGTGACATCAGGCAATACTGAAACAGACCTGGGAGAAGCAGAGCTGGAGTGGTACGGGGTTCGGGGTGGGCAGCACTGCCAGCATCCCCTGGAGAACCGTATCAGTAATGCACAGAGGTTTGACTGCAGACCCCACCCCAGCTCTGTTCCACACCGTATGCACTCAGGAGACTGAACTTTGAACATTGACCTCCCCTGAGCCAGTCTTGTGTGATCTGATCATGTCTCCTGGGGGCACTTGTTGGGGTGCAGCTACACGCTACCCCACAGTTCCAGGCAAGACAACAGGCACTTCTCAGTGCACCATCTGGCTGAGCCAAGGGCTTTAGTGGGTTTTTGCACTTGATAAAATTTCCCCTTCGGATACTATGATTGGTTTCTCTTAATTCCAGCATACTGCCCTGTATCTCCTCTCTCCAAGCTCCTAACCACAGTCACCAAGTCAACCCTCTGCAAAAGACTTGTCTCCTTAACCCCCTGAAGACTAAGTTTCATAAGAGGTTGGGTGCCTTTCTTCCCCACCCCCAGGATCTCATGGAGCCCAAGAGGTTGGCCTTGGCCCTGAGCTCCTGCCCCACCTCCTGAGTGCTGGGATTAGAGGTGTGCCCACCGTGCTCATACCCGAGACTTGTGCATCCCAGGCAAGCCGTCTAGCAGCCCTGGAAAGCCATTGTAATGTTGCCGGTGGCTTGCTGCAAGTGAGTGGGTGTGAGATGTTTTAGGAGGAAGCTCTTGGCTCCAGTTGCAGCCACAGGGCTTCTGTCTGCTGCAGACACTGGTGTGCTTCCCCCAGGCTGTACACACTGGTCAGTGCTCTCCAGAGGAACCCAACTGACAGAATGAATTTATATATATAAAGGGGGTTATTAGAATAGTTTTCAGGCCATGGTCCAGCTAGTCCAACAATAGCCTCTACCAACTGAAGGTCCAAGAGTCCAGTAATTGTTCAGTCCACGAGGCTGCACGTCCAGCTAGTCTTCAGTAGACTCTGGAATCCTAAAGAGGTAGGCTCTAATGCCAGCAAAGGGGTGAAGTTTGCCATTGAGAGTAGGAGCAAGCAGGCTGGGAGAGCGAGCAGGCAGGGAGGGCGAGCAGGCAGGGAGAACGAGGTTCCTTCTTCCACACCCTTGGTATCGGCTGCCAGCAGAAGTTGTGATCCAGGTTAAAGGTGGATCTTCCCACCACAAAGATTCAGATTAGAAGTGGGTCTTCTCATTTCAAATGATTAAATTAAGAAAAAAAAATTCCTCAGCCAGGCAGTGGTGGCACACGCCTTTGGTCCCAGCACTTCAGAGGCAGAGGCAGGTGGATCTCTGTGAGTTTGCCTCTAGCCTGGTCTACAAAGTGAGTTCCAGGACAGCCAGGGCTACACAGTGAATCCCTGTCTCAAAAACCCAAACGAATGAATGCATGATTGAATGACTGACTGACTGACTGAATGAATGAATTCATTCCTCACAGGTGTGACGGGCCCCGGTTTTGGTTAATTCCAGATGTTGACAACCAAGAATAACCATCATGCTGTACTTCTTCGGTTGCTGACTCCTCCCCCATCTTCACAGTCCCCAGTGTCTGTTGAGCTCAGTCTCTGGCCACAGTCTGAAGAGCTTGTGGGTCATCTGGGAGAGCCTCACTGTGAGCTCTCACCCTTAACCCCACTGTGCCCTCATAGCCATGGAAAGGGGTTTTTTTCCCGGGCCCCAGAGACCAGGACTTGGTCTTTGTCCTGTCAACTTTCTAGTGGTGGCAGTGGGTCCCAGTGACACAGGCCTATGTGATTCAGGAAGCGGCTTCTGACTGGCCTGGGATTGGCATTCTCTCTTGTGCCTCTTAGGAGTCCGCCAAGGTGCATCCTGCCTGCCCGAGGCTGAGGGAGACCCAAGTGGCCCTCCAGGACCAGAGCGCCCTGGACCTTTGACCTAGGCAGATGTGGGTTGCCTCCTGGCCTGGCCCCTGCCACTCCTCAGTCCCATCACTGGTGGACAGTTCCACAAACTTCTGGGAGTCTGTGTTCCTGGCTATGGACCAGTCTCCTTGGCTCTGTCCTTGGACTGGAGGGTTCATGACGGGCTGTGCTGTGCATTGTAATAGCCTTCAGGCTTCCTGGGCTGTACCTCCAGGTGCCAGCAGCATCTCCTTCCCACAGATGCTCCAGATGTTACTGCAAGCCCCTTCCCTTCCCACCCCCACGGTGGCGGTGTGTGTGTGTGTGTGTGTGTGTGTGTGTGTGTGTGTGTGTGTGCTACAGAGTCACCTATTAAAGACTAGACTGTGTCTGATGGAGTGTGCCCAGCTAAGAGAGAGCCAGGGGTGAGAGCTTCTAGTGCCCTGCCCTTTCTTGCCATATGGGTGGCAGGCTTGGTGCAGAGCCTTCAGAGGTAACTGTGGTTACTGGGTCTCTGCCACACGCCTGTGGTGTGCATCCTGCTTTGGGGCCTTCTTCCTCCATCTTCTCTTCCTCAGTGTTCACGTGTTCTGATGTCCCTCTCTCCATTTCCTCCAGGTGGCCCTGGTCCAGTGGACCGAAAGCGTGGGATTGACCCTGGTGGGCCGAGACCAATCCTCCATGCAGCTGAGGACCCCTGGCGACCAGATCCTGAATCTCACCATCCTGCAGGTCTTTCCCTTTACATACGAGAGCAAGCGGATGGGCATCATTGTGAGGGTGAGTGGAGTCCTCTCCCGCCCCTCAGCGTCCTCCCCTGCCCCGCAGAGTGTGCATCGGGGGCCCTTACATCTCACTGGAGCCTCATTACTGTCACCTAGACTAGTAAGGGAGTGTGATTCCCTGAGCAGGAAGGAAATGAGCCCCGTCAGTGGACACGCCCAGTTCAACCAGCAGGGTATGCTGAGCCTAGCTCTGAAGCAGTGAATGTATCACACTCCTAAAAAATTACCTTTTTATTTCTTTAGCATATATGAGCAACATGCTATACTGTGTGTGTGTGTGCACCTGCGCACATGCATGTGCGTGTGTGTGTCTGTGTGTGTTTGTGAAGGTCAGAGGACAACTTGAAGAGTTCTCTCCTATAATGTGGATCCCAGGACTCAAACTCATACCATCAGACTTAGCAGCAGACACCTTAACCTTCTGAGCTATTTCGTTGGCCCCTCTCACTTTTCTCTTCATATCTCCACCTCCCCCCTCCCCCTCCCCTCTCTTCCCTCTCCCCCCCCTCCCCCTCCCCCCCTCCATGAAGTGCTTCCTTTCAGGGGTCTGGTTGTAGCAAAGAGAGAAGTGACTAATAGGAAAGTGACGACCTGGGCTGGTGCCGGCCTCATTTGCCGACTTCCAGTACTGTGCAGACTCTGTTCATCACAGCCAGACTGTTGAGGTGGCTCAGTGGGCAGAGTGCATGCCGCCAAGCCCAAGGACCTAAGTTCGATCCCAGGACCCACACCGGGGAAAGAGGACAGACTCTGAGCTCCACACACATGCTGTGACAGGTGCACTCACGCACACACACACAAAATAAGTGAAAATGTGATTGAGAAGAAGAGGCTGGAGAGATGGCTCAGGGGTTAGGAGCTCTGGCTGCTCTTCCAGAGGACCTAGGTTCAGCTCCCAGCACCCACATGGTGGCTCACAGCCATTTGTTACTCTAGTTCCAGGGGATCTAGTGCCCTCTTCTGGCCTCCGAGGGCATCGCATGCATGTGGTGCACAGACAGTCCATTCAGGCAAAACACCCACACACATAAAATAAAAATGAACAAGTCTTTCAAAAACAATTAAAGCTCTGCAACTGTTAAGCCACCTCATCCCCCAGCTCCTTGCTCCCACTGGTCTTCTTCCTGCCCCTGCAGATTTACCTGTTCTAGACCCTTCCTATAAGTGGAGCGTAGTGTGTGGTCTTTTGATTTCTTCCTCCTCCTCACAGGTGCATTCATGTCATGTGTACACCAGTCTCTCCTTCCCTTTTGTGGCTGTGTAGTAGTCCATTGTATGTCTGTAGGGGTTGGATATCCTTTCTGTAGAATGTCCGTGACCAGCATGGAACATTGAATTCGATGTTTGGATGATCCTCAAATCCTAACATGAAATTCTTTACACAGTGGCCTGAAGGCAATTTTAAACAGTATTTTTAGTGTCATTTTATTTTGACTATAACCTGAGTCAGGTGTGGAATTTTTCTTTTTTTTCCCCTCTTCGTTTTGTTTAGTTTTGTTTCAAGACAGGGTTTCTCTGTGTAGCCCTGGCTGTCCTGGACTATGTAGACCAGGCTGGCCTCAGATCTGGAGATCTGCCTGCCTCTGTCTCCCAAGTGCTGGGATCAAAGGCCTGAGCCACCACTGCCTGGCAGGTGTGGCATTTTCTACTCATGGTGTTTTGTTTATGGCCAGAGAATTCTGAAGCTTGGGGGGTAGGTGCTGGTTCAGTAGGTAAGGTGTTTGCCGTGCAAACATGAATACCCGAGGTGAACCCCAGAACCCACGTGAAGAGGCTGGGTGTGCTAGGGAGGCAGGTGCATCGCTGGGGCTTGTGGCCGCCACAGCCAGCAGTGAGGGGCTGTCAGCATCCTGCAGGGGTGCTGCCCAAGGGGTGATTGGCGGTGAGGTGAGGTCACGAGCGGGGAGGGTGGTTCCTACAGTGAGGTAGCCACGGTGAGGGCGCCAGCAGTAATGGTCATGGGGAACAGCTAGGTGGGGCCGGTGCCGTGTCAGAGGCTGGTCTCAGTGCTCAGCATGAGCTGACTAGAGTCTGCTTACCAGAAGCTCACAAGTTAGTTGTGTGATTTGCATTTGACAGAGAAGGAAACTGAGGCATAGAAAGTGACTAGAGTCTACTACTTGTGTGATTTGCGTTTGACAGATAAGGAAACTGAGGCATAGAAAGACTGAAGGAATGCACCCGAGTTCACACAGGGAGGTGATGGGTCTGAGATTCATCCCCAGGCTGTCTGGCTCCCAAATGTATGCTAGGGCTTAGATGGGATGGGGAGGATGTGGAAAAGCCCATGGCCCTGGGTCGTGATGGGGTGCTGTATTCATTATTCATTGCTAAGAGATTACCTCACACAGTGGTCTAAAACCGTGGTGCTTGTGTTCTCTAACGGTTTCTGTGAACCAGGAATCTCGGTTTGGCTTGGGTGTCTGGTTCAGTGTCTCAGAGGTTGGCTTCAGGACTTGGCCAGGTCACTGTCTCCCCAGCATCTCCTGAGACAGTGTTCACTTACCCACAGCTTCAGTGGGCTGCAGGACAGCTCGATGGAGACCACCTCAGCTACTGCTCTGTGGGTCTCTCCCTGGGCTAGCCTCAGGTCAGCTGGATTTACCCTAGTGAGAGTGTGAGCAAGCTGGAAGCTACCTTCAGGATCCAGCCTTTGAGGAGTCGGGCCGGATTAGCCTTGTTCTGTTCTCAGGAGTGGGCTGTTGGGTCCAGCACATCTTGGGGGTGGGGAGAGCGCTGCCTCCATCCAGGGACTGTGGTGGTGGCTCCATGAGCTGCTGCTCCGAAGACCCAGTGACAGGCTGTGAGTGTGCTCTGAAACATCCCATCTGAGTTGACTTAGGTCCCAGACGCTGGTTGGGACTTTGTGACCCTGTGGGACACATGTCCTTGGCAAATGTCAACTGGGGAGGGAGCCTCGCCCTTCCACACAGCTGCGGCTTTTCCTACGGGCTGCACCTGGCCTGACCCTTGGCGTTAGCCAATCCAGGGCACATCTGAGCACAAGGCTGTCAGTGTCATAACTCCCTCGGGTGGGTGTTTCCTGGAGTTAGTCAGTGTCATCCGCAGAATCACTCTTACTTGGTTCCAGCCATCATTGTTTAAGTTCTAGGGCCGTGGACTCTGCTGAGGCCATTTGAGAGCTGAGTCACCCGAGAGTCCCTGAGGCCCAGCGTTGAGAATGGACGGAACCACACACACCACCCTTCCTTTAGCTGTGAGGGGATCTCCTTCCCAGACATTCGTCATGTTTTGTGAGAAGTGACTCTGCACTCCCACACAAGGTGGCTGGAGTACAGAGTGCTGTTGGCCTAGTGAGTCTGCTTTCACTTAAGGCTAGCACGCCCCCACCCTGCCCAGTTGTTTATTATTATTATTATTATTATTATTATTATTATTATTATTATTATTATTTTAACCAGCATTCAGCTTTCACAGTTAAGAGTCATAAGAGGGAAATCAAGCCTGGCGTGGTGGCGCACCCATTAATCTAGCACTTCAGAGACTGGGGTTGGTTGTCATGAGTGGGGGGCCAGCCGTTTGCCCCGCCGAGGACCTTCATTTCAATCTTTCTTCTAAGCATATGAGTGTACGTATCTGTATACGTTTTATAAACGTCCCCTCTACCTTCATTATTAGTTAGCTTCCCGTGTGTGTGTGTGTGTGTGTGTGTGTGTGTGTGTGTGTGTGCCTGTGCACACGCCTGCCTGTCTGCCTGCCTATGCGTAGATACTCAATGGACGTTTCCTTACACCATCAAGACACGGTTTTGCTGATTTTGATGTGTGTGTGGTGTTCCGATGGAAAAATACCCCGTTTCATTCACTTCTTTTGATTTTTTTTAAAATTACATGTCTGCATGCACTTGTGTTCTAGATCCTTTAAAAATTTTAAAAAGATTTATTTATTTTATATGCATAAGTGTTTTGCTTGTACGTATGTAATATGCACCACATGCCTGGTGCCCTCGGAGCCTATAAGGTGGCATTGGATCCCCTGGAACTGGAGTTACAGACAGTTGTGAGCTACAATGTGGGTGCTGGGAATTGAACTCAGGACCTCTGGAAGAGCAGCCGGTGCTCTTAACCATCGAGCCATCTCTCCAGCCTGTGTGTTCTATTCTTAACTATGAATATTGATTCTTTTAAAACTTCACAGCACACCTCAGAGGACAGTTTGTGCCAGCTGGTTCTCTCTTTCCACCATGTGGGGTCCAGGGATCAGACTCCTCAGACTTGGTAGCAAGTGCCTTTACCCAATGAGCCATCTTGCAGCCCCCCCCCCCTCTCTTCTGAATAGGCGGTTTCTCATTGTGGGTTATTAATGATAATGCCGACCGTGTACATCTTCTCAAGGCTACCTTAGGTATTTGGGAAATACCACTGGTGAGCTAACTTCCCACCTCTGCCTGCCTGTTCCCTCTGTCCCTTTTTTGTCCCGGGCTTTGAGATGGCTTTTTACTTTGTACCAGCCTCACCACAACTCCCCAGCTCAGCGACTCTCACTGTCACATTTGAAAGTCGAGACCTTTGTAGCTGTCACAGTCTGAGACTGGGGGTGCTGGTGGCATGCAGTGGGGTGCCCCTGTGATGGACAGTCTGGCCATGTGTGTTTGCTGTACAGAACCTGAGAAGCTGTGTGCTCCTGTGCTAGAGTGATGGGCCCATTGTATGCACGTGACTGTCCCGTTGCCCACTGTGGACAGGTTTCATTCAGTTCTTTGGCTTTGTTTCTTTCCCAGGGGTCAGAGGGCATTTGAGACAAGATCTCAGGCTGGAACCCTGGCACTCACAGCAGCCACTCTGCATCAGCCTCCCATCTCCAAGTGCTAGAACTACGGGCACAAGCCACTGCATGCCACCTCTGATGGGTTTAGCTGTTATTGTGCTCACAGCCTGCCCCCACCCCCAGCTCTGTTCCTTCTCTGTCTGAGAGCCTGCCTCGTAAGGGGTCAGGGGAGGTCAGAGAAACCTGTTGCCCCAGGACATTTGTGCGCATCTTTCTGAAGGAACTGTGTATCTCACCTTGTACAAGATGTTCCACTACGCTCCCTGCTTCCCGAGTGGGGTAGTGGAATTGAATCCTGCTACACACCATTGTCCTTGAATTAATGAGCCTGTCATCAGGTGCCAGACACAGACTGCAAGGGGACAAGAGGACAGGCCACGACTCTCCCAGCCCATCTCTACGTGTTTCTGGTGTTATCTCACCATAATATGGGAACACAGTAAACTGGGGATGAACTGGGTGGGAGGGATGACTCACACACAGGAGATAATGGCCGCAGTATTTATGTTGGATGGGATGATGGAGCTGGCCAGAGCCCTCTGGTAGAGGAAGCCGGGTGGAGGCAGTCCTTCCTGCGGCCATGGTATTGAGCACCACTTTCGGAAAGGGGCACGGGATTAAAAATCCGATGCTTTTGTGTTCTTTTGGCCTGAGGGCTGTCCTTCCTGGGAAGAGCGTGCATTTGACCGTTCCCAAAGGGTAGGTGCTTCTGCTTGGCTGGGGGAGAGATTGAGTCAGTGTGTTGCTCTAAGAGCTGGACTGTGGTTGAACTGTACCCTTAGTTAGCTTTGGGTAGCTCATCATCGTGTGTGTGTGTGTGTGTGTGTGTGTGTGTGTGTGTGTGTGTGTACACACGTGCATACATTACACATGTGCATGCATTCGTGCGGAGGCCAGAGACTGACTTTCAGCATCTTCTTCATATGCTCCTACCTTATTTTTTGAGACAGGGTCTCTCACTGAACCTGGAACTCCTTTCAGTTCAATTAACTGGTCAACAGGCTGCAGACTGTTTCTGCCTCTCCAGTGCTTGCTGTCATGTCCAACACACACACACACACACACACACACACACACACACACACACACACACACGCACACACGCGCAGTGGGGATCTGAACTCTGGTCCTCATGGTTGTGGTAAGCCCCTTACCCACTGAGCTGTCTCCTCAGCTCCCCGAATTCGTAGCCAGAGGCAACCTTCTAGGCAGTTCTCTGGGGCTTTCCAGAGCAGTAAACTATACACACGAGGTATTGACTGCCCTCCCCACCCTTCGTCAGCGTCACCTACCCTCTCTTTGGAGACTCGAGGACCCGCTGTCCTCCAGCATTCCTCACAGCCTGTGTCTCAGCCTCTGCACTGTCGAGGGATGGAGCCCAGTGGTGAATTCTTGCTTGTGTGGCCGTCCTGGGTATTCTGGGATGTGTGGCAGCACCCGTGGCCTCTCTGAAGCCCCGTCTCAGAGTTGTGGCAGCTGACGGTCTGTCCAGTGTCGCCCATTGCAGATCTGGGACTGAGCCTTCTCTCCACAGAGCAGGCTGGAGGGACTCAGGGCACACCTAACCATCAGGAACACTGTCACAAATGCCACGTTCCATGTGAGGCCACGTCCCATGCACCAGTGACCTTACACAGGGATGTGCAGCACTTCCTGTTTGACAGATGAGGAAACTGAGGCAGAGAGGAGATAGTTTGCCCAGTGCTCCTGGTTAAGAACTGGTACCAGGCCGAGTGTTTGATGCCTATCAGGTTAGAGGAACCAAAATATGAGAGGTCATTGGCTATCTGTGTACACCTTCTCATGCAGCACTCGGCGGTGATGCAGGTGTGATGCAGATGTGTCCAGCCTGTGGCCTCTGGGCCACACAAGTCTCAGGTTAGCTCAGAATGTGACCTGACACAGCCTTGGATGACAGTGTCAGTGTGGAAAGATTGGATGTCTCCCCAGAGGACATTCACTAGTGTTCGGAGAGACTGTGGGCTGTCACCGTGGGGCCACTCCTGGCCTCTGGTGGGTGGAGGCCCCGTCATTGTTCACCGTCCTCTAAGGTACAGGACAGCCCCGCAGAGTGTCAGGCCCAATGTGAACAGTGCTGAGACGTGGAGGGCCAGACTCCGTTGCTGTCTTCCTGTTGTTTACGGAGCACAGTGGGCCAGCGCTGCACAGCCCCTGGGTACCGTTGAAACAAGCCGGCTGCGTGCGTGCGGGCAGTTCCAGTTGGAATGGCAACAACTTCCCAAACAAAAGTCTTAGCTCTTTGATCTTGCTTTATCATTTAACAATTTTCCGAATGCTCCGAGCTGAGCTTTCTTCTGCCTTCTGTGGCCTTTGCCCCAGAGCTGCCCCCCCCATTTATGTTTTATCTTTGGCCAAGTGTGAAAGCACCGGGAGGTTGGAGAGACGGTGCAGCAGTTAAGAACATTGGCTTCTCCTTCAGAGGACACGGGTTCAACTCCCAGCACTTACGTGTAGCTCACAACCATCTGTGACTCCATTTCCAGGGGATCCAGTGTCCTCTTCTGGTCTCTAAGGCTATACACATATAAATAAATTATTTATATTAATTAATATAATATATTATTATATAAATAAATAATATAATATATTATATTAATTAATATAAATAATTTATTTATATGTGTAAATATAAATAAAAGTTTAAAAGCACTGGGCTCTTGCTGTCTGTCACAGGAAGCCAGTCAGGCCTGGGGACTGGTGTTCCCCTCCAGGGTCATTACTTCCCGTCCCTCTTTCCAGGATGAGTCCACGGGGGAAATCACGTTCTACATGAAGGGCGCGGATGTTGTCATGGCTGGCATTGTCCAGTACAATGACTGGCTGGAGGAAGAGGTGAGCCTGGGGTAGAGAGTAGAGGCGGGGTCCTGGGAGCGTGCACTGCATGCAGCCTTGCAGCGGGGAGGCCTGAGTGGTCTCTGCACTCGCTTGTTAGCTGAGGCTGTGGCACCAGCTATAGTGAAACTGCATGGTACTGCTACTGCAAAACTTAGTTACTCTAACAGCATGGGTTTCTTTCTCCCTTTGTGTGGGGTAGGGTCTGGGTGTGGCTCAGCCGGGGTCTTTGCTCTAGGGCTTCCCTCAGCCACAGCCAGGGTGTCCGTGAGGCCATGTCTCACCCGAAGATCCAACTGGGATGGGATGTTCATTGAGCTCAGTCTTTGCTTGGTGCTTGGTGCTCAGTGCTTGGTGCTCGGTGCTCAGGGCCCCATTGTTGGTGCAGACAGCACCCAGCTCCTTAGGACTGTGGTCCAAGGTCTTAGGTTCCTGTCAGCTGCCACCCTTTGTATCGTGCCCTGAGGGTTTCTTCATGGGCACCCCGAATGTGACAGCTGTCTTCATCCAAGCAGTGGGAGAGGACAGACGAGATGGAAGTCTCCATCTTTGGTGGCCTGATCCCAGAAACAGCACTCCCCCATTTCTGTGTGTTGGGAACAAGTCACAGGTCCAGCCCGTACTCAAGGGGAAGGTGATTGTGCAGGAGGTGAAGATCATGGGGACCACAAACCCCAGCTAACCGGTGGACAGTTAGCTCCCCAGCTAACCGGTGGACAGTTAGCTCTCCAGCTAACCGGTGGACAGTTAGCTAGAGGGAGGAATGCTGGTTGATGTTAGCAGGCCAGACCTCACCTTCAGGCAGGTGGGTGCTCACCTCCGCCATTCAGACCAGATGCCCACAGGGCCAGGCGGGGCACACAGATGAGTGGCGGGCCTGGGTGTGTCTTTCTCATGGGGTTGCACTTGGGCACATTCAGCCTGTTGAAATATTCTGTGGCACCAGTGTTTGGGGGTGCACACGGGAGGAGGGCCGCCTAGCCATGGCGGATGGTGGTTAACCCGAAGCACACCCCGTTTTGTGTACTGAGTCAGCCCTGCTCACGTGTAACCTCAGTGTGGATTCGGGCTTTGGAACACACTGTGCCGGCCAGAGAAAACCCGTGTGTGCTGGGCCCAGCCTCCAGCACCCGACTGCACCTCCAGCTAGAAGCTTGGCTCTGGGGACCGTAGCTCTGGGGGACGCAGTCTTCTTGTCTGCCATCTTCCCTGACCCTTCGGCTTCCGCTGGGGCAGTCTTTGACCTGGGCCTGAGCAAAGTTCCCCGCTGATCTCTGTCTGCTCTGCAGTGTGGCAACATGGCCCGGGAGGGACTGCGGGTGCTCGTGGTGGCCAAGAAGTCCCTCACAGAGGAGCAGTACCAAGACTTTGAAGTAAGTGGCGCGTGACCTTTGCCTTGCATCCCTGCCCCTTCTTCTCAGTCACTTCCCCTGGGAACACACCTCCCTCTGTGCTCATTACACTCTGGCCATCTCGGCCTTTTGGAGCACACCAGTTTTCCTGTTGGCACCGGGCCTTTGCACGTGGCATTTGCTCTGCCTGGCACTCACTGCAGTGCCCACCTCCTCACTTCATGTTCACATGTTGCCTCTCCAAGAAGCCTCCCCACACCTCCTGTCACTTTCCAGTTATCTCCCGTATGACTTACCTTCTTTGTCACCTGCTTTAGGAAGATTTGAAATAAATCACTTCTGTTCCACACCCCTCCTCCATCTCTCTCTCTCTGTCTCTGTCTCATTGCTGTTTTGAGACAAGGTTTTGCTTGTAGCCCAGGCTTGCCTGGAATCCTCCTGCCTCAGCTTCCTGAGTGCCGAGGTGACCAACATGAGGCACCCAGGTATTTTTGAGCTATAAAATAGGTTAGAGTTGTACTCCGTCTCTCCGTGGTTCTCTCATCTCATTGATTGTGTTCCCAGTGGAAGGACCTTGTCTGGCTAATGCCCATGCCCCTGGTTCCTGGCACAAGGCTGACATGCAGGAGTGCCAGGGTGCATGCAGTTTAGGGACAGGTTTCTAGGGTCCTTGCCAGCCCCCAGCAGTTGGCTTGGCCCAGATGTGCCCATGTGTTTGTAAGACTCTAGCCATCAGGTTCTTCCAAGGGTACCTGCTGTGACTGTTCACACAGTTCCATCAGGGGAATCCGGGCTTCCCTTAGGTGCACTGCCCAGATACAGAGGGAATCAATAGGTCCGGTTGGAGTCAGTCATCTTCAGAAGTGGGGTTCAGGAGGCCCAGCTGCTCCGGGCAGTATGGCGGGGTGACGGCCTCACCTCACCTCTCTACCCCCTCCTGTGTCTCTGTCACTCTCCAGGCCCGCTATGTCCAGGCCAAGCTGAGTGTGCATGACCGTTCGCTCAAGGTGGCCACGGTGATCGAGAGCCTGGAGATGGAGATGGAGCTGCTGTGTTTGACTGGCGTAGAGGACCAGCTGCAGGCCGACGTCAGGCCCACACTGGAGACGCTGCGCAATGCCGGCATCAAGGTAGGGCTGCCGGAGAGACAGCCTGGCCAGTGACAAGACCTTCAGGACGACATCGAGGGTGTCAGGCTGGGCGAGATGCTGTACCCTTGTAATCTCGGCACGTGGGAGTCAGTGATAGGATCTCAAGTTCAGGGCCAGCCTGGGGTATAGCGAGCCTGTTCAAAAAGGGAAGAAATGAAAGAAGAGAAGGAGTGGAAGGAGGAAGGGGAAGCCTAGTGCCCCGCTTCAGACGGGCTGGCTTGAGAAAACCTCTTAAGTGGCTGTACTTCTCCTGGCTGCCTCCTCAAAGGGCTAGCTCCCCAAGGTCAGGGGCACGTGTCTCCCAGTCAGCTGCACAGTGTGATTTGATTGAGTGACTGGCCCAGTGAGAAAGGGATGACCACCCCACAGGGGTGGGGGTTGGGGTGGGGGTTGGGAGGTAGGGGTAAGGGGCGAGAGCAGAGAAACTTCTGTATTAATCTGCTGTTGGGGTGGAAACAATCCAGCAGTGCCCTGCGGGGCCAGTAGAGGGCGTCTGAGGACCAGTGAGACACTTGATTCTGAAGACTGAGGGCCTATGTATGTAGCCCAGGCTGTCCACAAACTCCTGATCCTCCTGCTTTCACCTCCTGAGTGCTGGGATTAGAGTTGCGTTTCTGTTTTTTATGCGGTGCTGGGGATGGGACCCAGAACTCTACGCATGCCAAGAAATCATTCTACCACTGAGCACTACCCTGTTCTTTTTAACCTGTGTGTGCGTGCGTGTGCGTGCGTGTGTGTGTGTGTGTGTGTGTGTGTGTGTGTGTGTGTGTGTATGTATCTGTCTGTCTGTCTGTCTCTGTTTCTCTCGCTCTCTCTCTGTGTAGATAGAGGAGAACGTCAAGTGTCTTTGTCTTTTTCCACTTTATTCCCCTGAGACAGGGTCTCTCACTGAGCCTGGAGCGAGGCTGCTGGCTGCCCGCAAGCCCAGCGCCCCTCCTGTCCCCACCACTCCCTGCCCCCAGCACTGAGGCTGTAGACATGCACGTCTATGTGTGCACAGCTCCGCGTGCACGGCTCTACGTGGCTCTGCGTGGCTTCCTACGTGGGTGCTGAAGATTGAAACTCCGGTGTTTGTGCCGATACACAGCTGCCCTCACCCGCTCAGCCTGTCAGTGCACACAGCTCAGGAGACAGATGCGGCTGCTACCTGTGGCTACACAGTCACCTTTCCGTGCGGTTTAGGCATGTGCTCTAAACGGGCGAAGCATAGCACATAAGCGTGTGTTGTTTCTTAACATGTTCAGTTAGTGTCATATGTGACTGACGGCGTATGCCTGCTACAGGCCTAGCTGCCCATTCCAGTGTGCTGGGTGCTGACGTCACACCGGCTGGGTGCAGCTAGGTGCCCAGAGAGTCTCAGCTCCATGGTAGTCTCGGGATCACTGTCCTTATGGGGTCTGCCCGCCTCCAACACACTGGAATGCGGCCACAGCTGCCGCCTTCACAGACTCCCACTGACTGCTCCTGCAGAGGCCCCGGGTTCAGGTCCTAGTAATAACCACATGGCAGTTTAACCGCAGTTCCAGGGGACTTGATGCCCTCCTCCGGCCTCCGTGGGCACCGGCATGCACTAGTGCATAGACCTACACGTAGGCACTACTCGTACACAGTAATCTTCAGAAGAGGGACAGGTGAGGAGATGGCAGAAACCCACAATGACAAGTGAACACGGGGTGGCAGCCAGGCCCGCACGGTGTGTATCTCCCTGTGGATCAGCACCTACGCACAGCCTTGCAGGTTCATCATAAGGAAGTGGGCAGCAGGACCACATGGGGCCCTTGTGGCAGGCTGTTACTGCCCCACTGGGGTGTGTAAGCGCTGCCCTTCCAGGGCTGTGGAGTCCTACTCTATGTGGTCAGATTTGCCCCCAGGTTCTCCTCCTTGACGATCCCATCCCCGGATGGGTCTTGTTGATACAGTGTGGACAGGGTTTCCCTGTCCTGTTCCTGTTAGAGGCAGGAAGAGGGGAGGGGGGCCGGGCAGCCTCTCTGGTCACTGAGGTCTGGGGTGCAGGCTTATTCCGGCCTTTGGACAGACACAGGACCTGAGCCAAGAAAGCTGGTCACGTGTTGCAGGCTCTCACCCTGTGAGGTGAAGCAGCTGGCAGTGAACCTCAGGGTCTTAGGTACCACCTCTGGGTCCCTCCTGTCGTCCCATGAGAGACATAGCTCCGTCTGTGGCTCCCAGAACTTAAGGCTCTCTGCCCATTGCTCACTGTCCGTTCTTTCCCTGGCACCAAGCCAGTCACCGGGTGGCGCGTTGTGTCACTTGTTCTGCTTTCTGAGGTAGTCTCTGGAGATGCAGCCCAGGTTGGTCTTGATCTCACAGCCCTTCTGCCTCAGTCCTGACGGCTGGGATTACAGGCACGTGTCACCGTATCTGCTTAGAGTTCATTTTTATTTTATTGTTTTTTTTTTTTGGGGGGGGGAGTGTGGGTCTTGATCTGTAGCCCAGGATAGCCCCCAATTCACAGCAATCCTCCCGCTCCCACCTCCTGAGCACTAGGATTACAGTTGTGCCCCACCACACCCCATTCAGACCGACTCTTTCTTGGTAAACAGTCGATTCTGCTCTCACTGTTAGTAGCCGCTAAGCCCCGTGCGGGCTATCCTTGGGAATCACAGGGACTCCCCCCATGCGGGCTATCCTTGGGAATCACAGGGAATCTCCCCATGCGGGCTATCCTTGGGAATCACAGGGACTCGAGTCTCAGGAGGTTTGATGTTCTGCAGAGCCTCCCTGCCCCAGGGCACAGGCCGTCTGCAGAGCCCAACACCCAGGACTGTTTCCCTGCTGTGATTTCAGGTTTGGATGCTGACGGGGGACAAGCTGGAGACAGCCACGTGCACAGCCAAGAACGCACATCTGGTGACCAGAAACCAAGACATTCATGTTTTCCGGCTGGTAAAGCATCATGTCGGGGCCATG
Organism: Peromyscus eremicus; assembly: GCF_949786415.1. NCBI lineage: Eukaryota > Metazoa > Chordata > Mammalia > Rodentia > Cricetidae > Peromyscus > Peromyscus eremicus. The sequence continues at coordinate 142,228,418 of NC_081419.1, read as the reverse complement.
TGGGGTGGTGCTTGCGTTTGTCCTGTAACCTCTGGACGGGGGAGGGGCAGCCGTTGGTGACCTCAGGTGGTTGTGTAGGTTACTGAAGGCCTAGGGCACCCAGCTGAGCATCCCTTCAACGAGTGTCAAGGAACTCCACCACAGCCTTGACCTCATCCTGTGCTCTGACCCTTTCGGGTGGTTGTGCTCTCCTTCGGGAAAGTTAGGCACTGTGGCTACTTTTGGCATTGCCAACAGCCAAGCATGGTGCACAAAGCCTATAGCAGCACCTACAGAGAACGGTGGTATAGACGCCTGGCCCCCAGGCTGCCCTCCAGGGCTCCGGTGACACTGCTCCAGGCTGACAAGCCCCTCCTAGCTTTGGTCTCCTGGGGTGCATTGTTGTGTGATTTGAGAGGTCCTCATGGTGCCTGTCCCGTCCTGACTGTGACGGTTTTAGTCCTGGGGACGTGGAAAGGGATGAGTGTCATCACACAGTCTCCAGGGCACAGCATCCTTTAGCTAAAGGCTGGTGCTGGGAGGGAAAGGACATTGTCTACCCAAGCTCCAGGAGGCCGGTGTTCATCATGCTGTCTGCCATTTCCAGAGGGCCAGGCCTTCTCCACCTCTGTCCCCTTTCAGGTGACCAACCGTGGGGAGGCACACCTCGAGCTCAACGCCTTCCGCAGGAAGCATGACTGTGCCCTGGTCATCTCTGGAGACTCTCTGGAGGTCGGTGCAGGGGACTTATGGGTAGGGCACGTCTTCCCGCTGTGGGTTGCAGGGAGGTGATTGGCTGACACTGCTCGCCTCCCCCCCCACTCCCCAGGTCTGCCTCAAGTACTATGAGTACGAGTTCATGGAGCTGGCCTGCCAGTGCCCGGCTGTCGTGTGCTGCCGCTGTGCCCCTACCCAGAAGGCCCAGATCGTGCGGCTGCTCCAGGAACGCACCGGGAAGCTCACCTGTGCAGTAGGTGAGCTCGCCTGGGTGGAAGGGCCCGCGGGACGGTGGTCGGACCTGCGTGGGTGGTAGCAGTCAGCGGCCCTGTCTGCTTGCATTCTGCCCTGCGGATGCTCTGGCCTGACTTCACAAGGACCTCTGAGTTCTGCTGCTGTGTGTTCAGACTCCCCAGGCCTCGGCCCAGGCCGGGACTGCTTTCCTTCCTATGGACGTTAGCTTCCCTCTGTCCCTGCTGCCCGTTTGTCCCTTGAGAGAGAGGAGACACACGTGCCCAAAGGGAAGAGCCTTCTCTTCCTTGCACGTGGCTGATGGCCATGACGTTCCAGAGGGGTGAAGACCCTGTACTGAGGTTCAGATCTGGGTTCAGATCTCTCAACCCGATGGTCACTGACTCGTTATCATGGGTGGCTCCCTTTCCCTCTTGGGCCTTCATTTGTACCTCAGCAGGATGGGGACAATGGTGGCCTCCTTGCCTAGGTGTCCAAGGACTAAAGTGTGAGGTGGCCACAGTGTACTGAGGATGTCCGTGTCCTGCACGGTGTTGCCATGGCAGCAGCTTTGCATACCCTGCTTGAGAGGAGACTGTAGATGCTGGCCATAGTGGCAGCTCAGCATTTGACCCTGGCAGGCCACCTGGTCTCTAACCCCCATCGGCTGCCTCTTTTGGGGGTGGCTGGATAGGTTGGGTTAGACAGAGTCCACACCCGGTGAAAAGCACGACATGGATTGTTACTTAGAATGTCGTGTGTGAGCCGGCTCTCCATGTCCCCACATTCCTACCTGTCATTGGTCTGTGTGCTCCGCAGGTGATGGAGGCAATGACGTCAGCATGATCCAGGAATCTGACTGTGGTGTGGGCGTGGAGGGCAAGGTGAGTGTGTGTGCTGGAGTTTCTAGTTCTTTCTCTTTTGGTTTCCTTTCTTTTCTTACCCCCTCCCCTTCCCTCTCTCCCTCCCTCCCTCCTTCCTTCTCTCTCTGTCCCTCTCCTCTTTCTCTGTCTCTGTCTCTCTCTTGTCTCATGTTCCCCAGGCTGGTCTGGAACTTGATTCACAGCCGAGGATGGCCCTGAACCTGATCTTCCTGCCTCCTTGAGGCCTGTACCACACTCACCATGCATGTGCTTCCTGGGTGAGACTTTGTATCCGGAATCTGTGCAGATTCCTTTCAGTGTAGGTTTTAAGAAGCACAGTTGAGCCAGCTGTGGTGGCTCACGCCTCTAATTCCAGTGCTCATGCAGAAGTAGATGCAAGAGGGTTGTGTAGTTCCAGCCAGCCACAGCTCACAGAGCAAGACCCTGTCTCAGAAAACCAAAAAGATGGCAGGGGTTGTGGGGAGGCATGGGCTAGGGAGGTGCTCAGTGATTAGGCGTGTGATGCTGTTGCAGGGGACTGGAGTTTGGTTCCCAGTACCACATCCAGCAGCTCACACCCACAGGCGCTTGTAACTCCAGCTCTGTGGGATCTGGAGTCCTCTTCTGGCCTCATGGGCACATGCGTTCTCATGCACATACCCATCCCCATACACAGATACACAGAATTAAAGATAAAACAGATCTTTAAAGATGCCCGAGTTTAACAGAATCCTTTTATAGGTTGCTATAAACAAATAAGACGTTTTTCCTTCTGTTTAACATTCTATCATGATTCCTTTGGGGTTTAGCATGTAAAAGTGGTAAGTGCTCACCACAGCAAAAATAAGTAACTTAAGTTACGCCCACCCTGCTTCTCAGTTGCACCAAACTAGTAACATCGGGTAGTCTTCCAGAATTATTTTCTGTGCATTATGGTTTTGGGGGTGTGTGCTTTTGTTATAGATACCGTCCACACATATTTTATCCATGTATATATATTATTTTCATGTATACTTCTAAATTAAAAACACACCACCCACTCCGTCATGCAGCTTGCTTAAATCTGTTACATCTTGGATTCCTTTCTTCATCAGAGACAGGGGCAGCTGTCACTTCTAACCCTCGCTCTAATTCATTTATTTTTTTGAAATCTCTTATTACCTATGCTTTTAAATCCCCAACTCCGTTCTTAGGACCAACCTTGTTATCAAGGCCATCATCTCTTTGAATTGTCCTCAGCATCACACTTGGGACTTCAGAACTCATACTGAACAACAAGGATTGGCTTTTGTGCCCAGCTTTAAGGCTTTGTCTCCAGTTCAGCAAAACCACAAGCACTGTAACTTTGTATTTTGAAAGCAAATGTCATCTTGAACTGTGGCTCTGTGGGTGAGAGTGTGTGTGTTGCAAGCATGGGGACCTGTCAGATCCCCTGCACCCCCACAACACACAGGGCATGGGGACCTGTCAGGTCCCCCGCACCCACACAACACACAGGGCGTGGGGACCTGTCAGGTCCCCCGCACCCCCACAACACACAGGGCGTGGGGACCTGTCAGGTCCCCCGCACCCCCACAACACACAGGGCGTGGGGACCTGTCAGGTCCCCCGCACCCCCACAACACACAGGGCGTGGGGACCTGTCAGGTCCCCCGCACCCCCACAACACACAGGGCGTGGGGACCTGTCAGGTCCCCCGCACCCCCACAACACACAGGGCGTGGGGACCTGTCAGGTCCCCCGCACCCCCACAACACACAGGGCGTGGGGACCTGTCAGGTCCCCCGCACCCCCACAACACACAGGGCGTGGGGACCTGTCAGGTCCCCCGCACCCCCACAACACACAGGGCGTGGGGACCTGTCAGGTCCCCCGCACCCCCACAACACACAGGGCGTGGGGACCTGTCAGGTCCCCCGCACCCCCACAACACACAGGGCGTGGGGACCTGTCAGGTCCCCCGCACCCCCACAACACACAGGGCGTGGGGACCTGTCAGGTCCCCCGCACCCCCACAACACACAGGGCATGGGGACCTGTCAGGTCCCCCGCACCCCCACAACACACAGGGCATGGGGACCTGTGAGATCCCCCGCACCCCCACAACACACAGGGCATGGGGATCTGTGAGATCCCCCGCACCCCCACAACACACAGGGCATGGGGATCTGTGAGATCCCCCGCACCCCCACAACACACAGGGCATGGGGACCTGTCAGATCTCCCGCACCCACACAAAACACAGAGCATGGCTAAATGCACCAGCATCTCTAACATTGGGAGATGCAGACAGGTGGATCCTGGACCACCAGCCTAGCCTAACCTGCAAGCTTCTGGGTCAGTGAGGCTGCGATACCCTGGAGAGGGAGAGAGGGAGATGCCCAGTGTCCTTCTATGGGCTGAGCATGCACACGCACGGGCACGGATAGCTGTAGACTTACACACACACACACACACACACACACACACACACACACACACACACACACACACATACACACACCCCTCTAGTTTTTAAATGTCATTTGTTAAGAGCTTTGCAGTCTGGCAGTGAGCTCTGTCGACCGACCCTTCCTCTCACCTGCCGACTTCTGCTTCCTCTCCCTCTGGGCACACAGTTCATGTTCAACATGTCATCACAGAGGCCTCAAGAAGCAGCATCCCCCTGCATCAGCACAGCAGCTGGACTCCCCCCCCCCCCGTCCCAAATGTAATGCTGACCTAATGATTCATGGGCATTTTGCCCGATTGTCCCCAAAATGTCTTTGTAGCTTAAGAACAAAAGAAGCCCCAGGAAATAATCAAGGACCCCGAATTTCCCTCATTAGCGTGTGCTCGTGTCTCTTTAATCTTCTGTAATGTAAAACACTTCTCTGATCTTTTTTAGGAGTGTTTGGTATTTAGGCCATTGATATATATTACATTTATTTATTTATTTGAATGTGAGTACGTGTATGTGCATGGCCCAGTGCTCATGAGGAAGTCAGGACAATCTGTGTGAGTCACTTCTCTCCTGGCATCATGTGGGTCCTGGGGCTTGAACTCAGATCATCAGGCTTGGCAGCAAGCCTGCTGAGCCATCTTGGCCGCCCTCTATTGATATTTTTGAAGTATTCGGAATGTCACTGAGTCCCTGGATCAGTGCACTCTCAGTGGCCCGTGTGGCAAGAGGGTTACGGGGGGTTCGTATGCTCTGGTCACATCACCAGGCACTGACGTCCCTCCCTCTCATGGTGCCAGTCATCTGCCTTTTAAAACATTAGTGCCTGTGGGGTGCAGTGTGAGCTGTCTCCACATCCATGAACATACAGAACATTCAGGAGTGTTCTACCACTGTGATTGGCATCAGGCTTCCCCTGTGTTAACCCTTCAGGGCCCTAAATGTTGTAAAGCACCCATTGGATGATTTTTTTTCTTCTCCTACACACTGGGGGTGGGGGAGAACTTAATACCAGCTTCATCTGACCTCCAAATTACAACTATCTGTGATTTAGTATGTTTTTTATTTAAGTAAATTCCTCTTTTTAAATCAAATTTGACTTGGACCACCAACTGTGTGTAGCCTGAAACCAAAGTCTCATTATTGAATGTCTTCAAAGGTCTCCTTGTCCTGTCTTGTTGTTTCAATTAAAAAGAGAAATGCACCCTGACCTCTGTGTATGGGTTGCAGGAAGGAAAGCAGGCTTCTCTGGCTGCGGACTTCTCTATCACCCAGTTCAAGCATCTCGGCCGCCTACTCATGGTGCATGGTCGGAACAGCTACAAGCGCTCGGCAGCCCTCAGCCAGTTCGTGATCCACAGGAGCCTCTGCATCAGTACCATGCAGGTGTGCAGCAGCTGGGACCTCTCAGTCACTTCTCCATAGGCAGAGAATGGGCATCTCTTCACAGGGGTACTCAGACACACTGCCCGGGTGGGCGGCAGCTGCTACCTTTACACATGGGTGTACCACTCAGGGAGGCAAGCAGCTGGCACCTCTCACAGGTACAAAGCGACATACCGCACAGGTGGGTGGTAGCTGACATTCTTACAGATGCATGTGGGTAAGGCAGGCAGCTGGCACTTCTTCCCAGGTGCACATAGGCACACCGTGCAGGTGGGTGGCAGCTAGCAGCTCTCACAGGGCCACGTGGGCATGGCAGGCAGCTGGCGCCTCTTCACAGGGGCACACAGGTACACTGTCCAGGTGAGCAGGCAGCTGGTACCTTTTAATATGTGCACCTGGGCACATTGCCCAGGTGGTGAGCATCTGGCACCTCTGCATTGGTACAAGCGGGCATACTGCCCAGGTGGGTGGCAGTTCACCCTGTGCCCAGGTGCTTATGCCAGTCACTGTCATGGAAAATTTCAGCAGTTGGGCAGTGCTTTGGAACTGTGGCCCCACCTGGCCCGTTTAAATCTCTGTGTGGCCGCATCCCAGCTGACAACCTCTAGCTTTCATCTCCTGCGTTCCCCAGAGGGAGAGGCAGAGTTAGGGCCAAACACTCCAGCTCCTGCTTTTTGTGCAGAGACAAGGGCCAAGAGGTGGCGACCACACCAGAGGAATGAATGTGCTGTGTGAGACAGGTCCTTGCTAAGCAATCCAGGCTCGCGTGTGTGCAAGCATGGGATCGTCAAGTGCTGGGAGTGTAGTCTCGCGTGTGTGCAAGCATGGGATCGTCAAGTGCTGGGAGTGTAGTCTCGCGTGTGTGCAAGCATGTGATCGTCAAGTGCTGGGAGTGTAGTCATGTGCCACCACACCTGGCTTTAGCGCACTTCTCCTCTAGACCCTGGCTGTTGGCTAAACCTTTGCAATGTAGTCAGCGTCTCCCGTCTTCCTCACACTGCCTGAGCCCATTTTACAGGTAGAAAGGCTGAGGTGGAGTCAGAGTGAGATCTGTTCATGACCTGCCCATCAGACTCAAACCTCGCTGGAAAGGGGTTGACGCGGTTTCAGTAGCAGAAGGCGGTGTACACATGGCCCAGGCCTGTGGACTCTATTTCCCACTCCAGCCCTCCACAGGCCTCAGGGTGAAATCCTTGAGTTTGGTGATAAGAACATTTGATCCTTGTCTCTCTGCCTGTATCACTGAGGACCTTTCCACCTGTGAAATGAACTGGTGGGGTCTGCCTGGACCTTGACCTTGGCACTTGGAAAACCAGAACTCAAGCTGAGGGCATCTGCACCATCATGAGTAAAACCAAGCGGGACATTTCATGAACATAAGGCAGGCTGGTGATGGCTGAGGGGGGAAAGGCGCTTGCTGCCAAGCCTGATGACCCGCGTTTGATTCTGGAACTCACATGGTAGGAGGAAAGAACTGACTCCCACAAGTTGCTCTCTGACCTCCATTCCAATGCTGTAGAAAGCTCACAGGCACGTGTCCACGTGCACACACGCATCCATGTGAGAGTTTGTAGGGAAGGGGTGTGGCCATACGTGGAAGGTGCCTGGCCTGCCTCAGGTTCCCCACTGGCCTCTTGCTGGCCTGTTGGGGTGGCGGGGGGTGGAGTGGGGGGGGATGTTCTGAAGCTACACAGCTGCTGCAGATCATCAGGCTGCATCTGTACTTTTCATTTATGCTAATCCATCATCAGACCGTTATGCTAATTCACCAATGGGACCAGGCCATGCTGTGGTTTTAATCACTGGGAGGGAGATTAATGATCTTGTCCCTGGGCGCGCACACAAAAGCAGACAGATGAGCTGCCATCTGCATTCCCATTAGTATCTACTCAAAGGTTCCAGAAAGTTCTGGAGTGAAGCTGGCCCTCTTGTGCCTCTGAGGAGCTCTAGCCCCTGTCCACGACATTGCACCTTGACGTGATGATCTCTGATGAACGAGACAAGTGTATTCACTTCCTGTGAAGTACCCTTGTGTACATCGCAGGCTTTGTGGCTGATGTAAAGGGGCTCTGATGCTGATGTGCAAAATAACCCCAACGGTGTACGTTTGTGCGGCTGGACGAGAAGCCACTGGAAGGTGACGTCCCCCATGTGAGGTTGTGAAAGTGTCAGAGGAGCCAGGCTTCTTGTGGCTGTGGCTGTGCCTTAGCAAGCGGCTGACAGCATGCAGTCAGTGCGTGCAGCAGGTGTGGGGAGAAGTGCCCTGTCTGCCTGGCTGCTGCACGATCCAGCGTCTCTTGGTGCTTAGGATTCTTTGTTTTGGTTTAGTGTTTTTGTTTTGTTTCATTTTTGATCCTGGGTCTCATGTATCCCAGGCTGGCCTTGAACTCCTGATATAGCTAAGATTGACCATGAACCCTTCCTTGATCTACCTGCCTTCACTGCAGAAATACCAGGATAACGGGTGTGCTCGATCACATCTGGCTCAGCTAAGTTTGACAAAAAGCCTCCACTCAACACTCCCAGCATTCCCTGGGCTTACAGTAGGGGAAAAGAACTTGGGAGCCACAGTCCCTCCATCAGTCTGTAGATGTTAGGGTTCAGGAAACATCAGTCAGCACTTAGCCTCCTCACCAGGCCTTCCCAGCATGCACTGTTTCCAGTGGTAGAAACACAGACTTCAGTGAGAGCTGGCAAAACCCTTACTACTCTTTCTCAGTCAAACACTAGCTTGTCACATGCTTTGAAAAAAATTTCTCACTGGGCAGTGGTGGCGCACGCCTTTAATACCAGCATTCGGGAGGCAGAGCCAGGCAGATCTCTGTGAATTCGAGGCCAGCCTGAGCTGCAGAGTGAGGTCCAGGACAGCCAGAGCTACATAGAGAAACCCTGACTTGAAAAACAAACAAAAAATCCAAACCTTTTTTCCCACCTCATGTGCGCCCCAAGGTATAGCTCAGTGGCAGCATCTCAGCCAGTGGGCACAAGGTCCTCAGTTTGATCCTGAACATTGCAAAAATAACATTCCCCCAGTTCCAAACTGTAATGTCTTCTATCCTGGTCTCTAAGGTGGCCAATATGGAAACACTGGTAACTATGCCCCCAGCTTGGTTCCCAAACCTTTAATATGTGGTAAGGGTGCCTCCCTGGCCGGGTCTAATTCTGAGCTATTGGGAATGTAGGCTCCTTAGGTAGGACTGGGCTTGAATCCCAAAGCGGGGCCCTACAGTTTCTCCTTGTGTGATACATGAGTGACTTTAGGACCTGGGTGTGAAGCCTTTCCAACCCCAGTACACGGGGTGAGCTGTTCACAAAAGAGGCTGAATATGACTGGACGCTCACTACTTCTGGCCTCGTCATGAATGAGCTGTGTGATCTCAGGCCAGTCCCTGACCCTCTCTGGGTCTTGATGTCCTTCCCTGTATCACAGAGATGATGACAGCAGTCCTGACTTCCTAGGGCAGTTGTGAGGGCTGCAGGCACCCCTGTACAGGGCACACGCATTCTGTGGGGTGGGGGCTGTGCTGTGACTTTCAGTGACATCCCCTCCCTCCTTCATGCAGGCTGTCTTCTCCTCCGTATTCTACTTTGCATCCGTTCCTCTCTACCAAGGGTTCCTGATCATTGGGTAAGTCACCGCAAACAACAGGCTCGCTTTTCATGACATCCCAAAGAACATCCCGTAGGGAGGAGAGACATCAAATGTCTCGGTGGCACCTTGACTTCTGGCCTCAAGGCAGGTTTTGAGCCTCCTTGAATTAGCAAGGCTTTGGAGCACCCTCACCAGCTGGGGAGACATAGCCACCCCCCTGTGCCTCAGCCCGCAGTGCTGGGTCATTGGGACCCGAAGATGCACAGACTCGACACACTCAGAGAGTCCGAGGTGCTCCTGCTGGGGTGTTAGGGAGGAGACATTTGCAATCTGTCCTCTTGGCGGGAGCTGAGCCCAGGAGGATGTTGGGACCCAGGGCCTTGCACAGAGTGCAGAATGTTGATGGTGCATTGACTACCATTGACATCACCTCTGTTCCTGGCTTGCCAGAGAGGGCCCAAGCTTTTTCTTACTCAGGCAAATGGTGGGTGGCCCAGGGACGTGTACCAGAGCCCGGTTCTGATTACAAAGCACGGGAAGACAGATTGGCCAGACCAGGACCTGCAGCAGAACCTCTGCCTGACTGTGTCTGGCAGGGTCAGCCCGAGAGTACACACTGGTCGCCACTCGTTTCCACTTGGAAAACAGAATGTCCTTTCATGGGGACATGTGAAAGGACATGTTGGAACATAGTGTGGGGTTCTCTGTTCTGTGTGGCCTACTGTGATCTGATCCTGTCACCTGTAGCCCCAGACATCCTGGCTGCTGTCTATTCATGACAGCCACACCCTCACCTCAGGGCCTTCGCACCAGACATTGCTTTTACCCGAGGTGTGCTTCCAGATTGGGCACAGCTGCTCTTCTTTGGGTGTCCACAGGAACTTCCCATTCCTGCTGACTTCCCCGAGTCTGTGCCCCGCCCCGTGCATGCGCGCACCCCCCCACCCCCCCACACGCCCCTTTTCCCCCTCTTCCTCATTCTTCCTTCCTCCTTGGCACTGGTCTGTAGCACTCCTTGACGTGGACACTAGCACACAAGCTCTTGAGGGCGCCTCTGCTTTATATCTTCAGTCTTCAGTGCTGAGAGCCGGGCATGGTGCATTATGGGTGCAGTAAAGAGGTGGACGGGAGGGAAGTGGGGCTGCAGAGGCCGGGGTGGTGAGCAGTCCCTGATGGCAGCCATCCCCCTCAGGTATTCAACCATCTATACCATGTTTCCCGTGTTCTCCCTGGTTTTGGACAAGGACGTGAAGTCGGAAGTCGCCATGTTGTATCCTGAGCTCTACAAGGACCTCCTCAAGGTTCTCCAGGCCTCCCCAACTTCCGCTCCATCACCCCCACCCCTTCCCACCACCTCTCCCTTCTTTCTCCTTTGATTTTGCACTTGCTCCTCCTGTCTGTGGGCACAAGGGCGGAGGCTTTCTTCCTTTGGGGGGAGGTGGGGATTTATGCCTTCCTTTGGGGGTGGGGAGAGGGTCAGTGCAAACTGCAGTCAGTCAGTGGTCTGCTCTGCACCTGCTGGCTGTGCTCCTGGGTGGTCTCTGACACTGTACTGCCAGAGAGGCAGGGGCTGTCTGCAGGCGGGGCATCTCCCTTTTACTGGTTCTGTTTGTTTTCTGTAAGCCCCCAGCTAGCATGGAACTGGCTGAGTAGACCAGGCAGGCCTGGAACTCACAGAGACCCACCTGCCTCTGTCTCCTGAGCACTGGGATTAAAGGCGTGCGCCACCCTGGCTTGCTTTTCCTTTATTTTTCAGTGGTCTTACTAAGTTGCCCAGGGTAGTCTCGAACTCACCCTGAATCCCAAGCTAGCCATGAACCCACCATCCTCCTACCTTAGTGTTCTCAGAGTAGCTGAGAAGACAGGCATATACCGACTCTGGGTTCTTTTTGAAAAATGGCATTTTTATTCCACATTCAGATGTGTTGGGGGCTCCTTTGTGGATGTTTGTGATAAAAACTGGCAGTGGTCAGTGGAAAGAGTCCCAACAAGACTGATAGTGGTAAGCCTCCAGCCTCTGCAGTAACCCCTGGTCTTTCTGTTTCTCATCTAGGGGCGGCCACTGTCCTACAAGACGTTCTTAATATGGGTGTTAATCAGTATCTATCAAGGTGAGGTTGGGGTGGGGGATTGCCTGTTCCTCCTATGCTTTAACCTTGACCTCTGTGGGAGGGAAGCAGGGGAGAGGTCACCCAGAAGGAAGCTAGGATCCAAGATCGTGCAGAGAATGTAAGGGGTGGCCCGTGGCACCATGGTACGGCAGGGTTCTGCAGAGCAGCTTGGTTGCTTCTTGGGTTGTTGTCAAAGACAGACAGAAGCCTAGGTAGTTCAGGTCTCTGTTCCTGATCCGAAATGTGAAAAAAAAACAACACGTTTTGAGTCCTAACCTGGTGGGACACAAAGTCCGGGAACGCTGATGACATGGTGTAAATGACCTTCGGGTAAGCACGTGGTGTGTGAGATAAATGGACATCCTGTATAGATGTGGGGCCTAAGACACCTCATATACATACGCAGAGTCTAAGACACCCGGGACTCGCCCTGGTGATGAATGGGCAGCAGGTGTGCCTCAGGTGCCCTGGTTCTGGTGTTTGCAGGGAGCACCATCATGTACGGGGCGTTGCTGCTGTTCGAGTCCGAGTTCGTGCACATCGTGGCCATCTCCTTCACATCACTCATCCTCACCGAGCTGCTGATGGTGGCGCTCACCATCCAGACGTGGCACTGGCTCATGACAGTGGCCGAGCTGCTCAGCCTGGCCTGCTACATTGCCTCCCTGGTGTTCCTCCACGAATTCATTGGTAAGGCCCTGAGCCCTAGTCTCAGGACAGAAGTGTCCTCTCTGTTTTATTTTATTTGAGACAGAGTCTCACTATGTAGGCCAGGCTGTCCCTAAGCTATAGAGATCCACTTGCCCCTGTCTCCCAAGTGCTAGGATTAAAGGTGCACACTGCCACATCTGGCGGATGTCTGTTTTAAACTCCACAGAGCTGGTTGACTTAGAAAGTGGGGGATCCTTCATGAATTCATCAAGTGCAGAGAGCTGCTCTCTCTGTGGACTCCGTATCCCTAGATTTAACTAACTGCTGATCCAAAGTATTTGAATGAGAGGATGTCTGTGCTGGACACACACAGACATACGGTTTGTTCAGCAGCAAAATCTAGCAACTATGAGCACAGTGCTTACTGCGTCCTGTCTCTTGGGCCGCTGGAGGTGCATGTACAGAGCGCATGCTCAGGCTTAGGAATAGGAGACTGATTTCTTCATAAGGACCCGAGCCTTTGTGGGTGTCTGTCTGCTGAGAACCTGGGCACTGCCCGCTTCCCGGGTATGAAGGTGTGTTTGCTGTGTTTCTCCAGTGACCACCCTGGGATATGGAACATCTTTAGGGATAAATAATGAAGCGGTTTCCTGGGACAAGCCTTGTGACCAAGCCAGACTTTGCAGAGTTTTATTCCTTTCTTCTACTCTTTTGGGGGTCACAAAACCGCTTGGTTCACATGAAATCTCAGTCAGAAATCCAGTCTGTGAGTGTGAGTGCACTGTGGCCCATCAGCACCCTGGAATCTGGGCTGAGGCAGTCAGCTCTCCTCTGCCCTGTAGTCCTGATCTGGTTCCTTAGGGACCATCACAGGCTCCCTGAGAACTACTGTTTGTCCCAGCTGCTGAGAGGTGACAGTTGTTCCAAGCAGTGGCCATCGGCTCATTTGGTAGACCAAGAGTGCCTGCCCTGGGCCAGGATGGCAGGGAGTTGACTCTCTTGGTCAGAGGATGCAGGACATGAGTGGAAACATCCTTTGAGCACAGGAGGCTGATGGGAGAGAGCTGCAGAGAGAGAGGGAGAGAGGGACAGAGACAGAGACAGAGAGAGAGGAGAGGAGAGAGAGAGAGGTGAGAGGGACCCAGGCAGACCCCAAGTAAACCATACTGCAGGAACTCATAGATTAGATAGTACGGGGGGTGAGGGGGCAGTGGAGAGGAAGGGACATGCCCTGGGGCCAGGGACAGTGGGGAGAAGTGGACAAGAGAGAGAGAGTGTAGAGGAGGGTGTTGGAAAGCAGGAACAGCACAGGAGTGGGACAGTCGGGAAGGGAAGTGTGGGACAGTGTGGACAGTGGAGGGCTAGGGTGACTTCTCTGCGCGGCCTCAAGCATGGGTTTGAGTGTCCGTGTCTGTCTCCAGGGCCAGCCTGTTTGTTCCTGGACTGACCCTCACACTTGCATTAAGGCATCTGGAGTCACATCAACTCACACCATCCTGGTCCTTCCCTGTGGGTGGCTAGCTGCCAGGCTGAGTCCATGCTGGCCCAGCCCCGTTTCGAGCTCCCCTCCACACACTTCTACACGGGAGCCTGTTCCAGCAGCCCACCTTCTTCTCTGCTGGGCTGCCTTGTCACTCTTACCACTGGCTTCCTCAGCCCAGGGCAGACTCAAGCCTCTGAGCTGTGAAGTCCCCAGGGCCTGTGTCACCCTAGGAGGCCAGCAGAGAGAGTCTTCATTCTAGATGCTCCGCAGTACGATCGGTGAGGTTTCTGTGTTTGAATGAACTCACAGATCGTCTGGCCAGTCTGCTAATGGGTGGTGGTGGTGGGTACACAGCTTGGCTCCCAGGCTGCTTCCCTGCCCTTCACTCCTGCAGTCCAGACGGCAGGCCCACCCCCTCAGAGACTTCCAGTTGGTTACAGGGGCGTGGGGAGGCCGCAGGAGGCCAGTGAGACATGTGCATCCCTTGGCAGGTATGAGCAGGTCCATGCTTAAAATGCCAGTGTCGCCGCCAGACACAGCTCACCGGTAGCATTGAAGGAGGGAGCAGTCTACCGAGGGTCCTTAGAGGGTCCTCACGAGAAAACAGACACTCTGACTGTCCAGGAACGTCTTTGGTCCAGGCTCTTTTCCCAACCTCACTAGCTCCTGTGAAGCTATTAGTGAAGATAAGAAGAGCATTATCCCCTGGAAAGTGAGACATTAGTTTTCACTGGTCTCCTTTTAGAGAGGTTTTGTGAGTGCTCACTATGTGCCCAAGGGCCTGGGTCTGAGGGGATGCAGAGGTGGCTTTGGCCATTGAACAGGTAGGAGCCTAGCACAGAGTAGGTGTTTCACTGGTGACATCCTCCTTTCCATACTGTGCTCAAGACCTGGCAGGGCTTATCCCCGCATCCCCGATGTGGATTCCACAGCTGCCTCCTCTCCCAAGCTTCCCACAGCGCCTGGTTTCACCATCCCCAGCCCAGGACAGAGAGCCCTGCTCTGAGTGCAAACCTCATCTTGCTAAGTGGTCTCTGCTCACTTTGCCCTGTGGTCATGGGCCCTCTCTTGGCTTTCTGTGGGTGTCAGAGTCTGAGCAGCCACTGAGAAGCAGAGCCATGCAATGAATGTCACTTTCTGTGCTCTGTGACTTAGAAGAAACTCCAATTGTCATTTAGAATCAAAAACACCTGTGGGAATGTTTTCCGGAAGGTTCTTTTCGTAGTTGTTGAAAGTAACATTTCACTAAATACGGGGGCGCAGGTAGGGGAGGAAAGGGGGTTGGAAATGAGAGCCACGTGCCCTGCTGGCCCATGGTGTGACCTCTGTAAGAAGAGAGTGAGGAACGGAATAGAGAATGCTTTCTTTGGTGACCTCATGCACATCTTGTAGAACGCTCCGTCATGGCCATCTCCTCACTTACAGATGTCTACTTCATCGCCACCCTGTCATTCCTCTGGAAGGTGTCTGTCATCACTCTGGTCAGCTGCCTGCCCCTCTACGTCCTCAAGTACCTGCGGAGACGGTTCTCCCCACCCAGCTACTCGAAGCTCACCTCGTAAGCTGCAGGGAACTCGAGTCTGTGCTGTCCGGGGAAGGAATTCAAGTCCCGTGTGCATGAACCGCCTCCGGTGGGCCGTGCCGTCATGGCTGGCACAAGCAGCTTCACTGAGGCGAGAGAGCGAGCAAGCGAGCGAGCGAGCCTGGGCACCTAACAGGGATGTGACACTGAGGGAATGGGAGGGGGGACCTGAGAGGTGCACCTGTCGGAACCTTGGGTGCTATGCTGAAGTGAGGGTGAAGGCGTGGGACCGGGTGGCTCATCTGAGGTTTGTGTGGGTCACTCTGCAAGCTTCCTTATGGCTTGAACCTGTTGTCATGTGATAAAAGTTTCTGTCTAGTTGAAGGTTGCCAAAGGCCTTTTATTTTTAGACAGTCTTACCACACGTGCATTCCTCAACTTTTTCTTGCTCTTAAAAAGGCAAATGCCTTTAATCCTAGCACTTGGGAGGCAGAGGCAGGCAGATCTCTTGAGTTTAAGGCCACTACAAACATAGAGTTCAAGGCCACAATCCAGGGCCATATAGACCCTATCTCAAAAACCAACGAACCAACAAAAAAGTGTTTTCAGAAAAATGCTAAGTTCTGAAGTTGGGTATGGTGCATGCTTGGAATCCCAGTACTCAGGAGGCTGAGGCAGAGGCCAGCATGACTGTTTTAGTGAGTATCAGCCAGTCAGGGTTCATAGTAAGACTGCTACAAAACACACACACACACACACACACACACACACACACACACACACACACACACACCACGAGAAAAGAAAAGGAAAATAAAAATACAAAGCTGTCCCTGGGGAAGGAAGAGGGTGTGATCTGAAGAGTTCAAGTTCTCTCGATGGGAGAAACTGAGTCTGTACAGCCTCGCCTGTGGCGCCGCAGGGACCCCAGGCTTTGGGAGAAAGGCTGAGGGGAGCGAGTGCTGGAGGCCGCGTGTTCGGCTTGATCCATTTTGACATCCTGCAGCCACCCTTGAGTTGACTGTCTCTGCCACCTCATAAGACAGTCCCAGCGGTGTGGCCCCGCGGCTGACAGCTAGTGGCCATCGAGGCCCGCCTGGACACTTGAAACAGAGGCCCTCTAAGTGGAAGTAAGAGGCGGAACAGCCCTTTAATGTGCCGACGGCGTGATAAGAGCTCTGTTCATTGTTTAGACAACACGGCAGATGTGACTCAGATATTCTGAAGCTGGGGCGGAGAGGTCAGGGCTCTGGGACCTTCCCTTCCCCGGCGGTGCAGCCCATTTCCTGAGAAGAGGAATTACCAGGGACCGAGCTGGCAGGCAGAGGCTCCCAGGAGGGGGCTGAGGGGAAGCCAGGAGTGGAGTCCTCCCCTGCCAGGGTGGCCAGCTCCACCTTGGAGACGTGGCCTGTATCTTACTGTCCTTTAAGACCTCCAGTTGGTCTGGACTTGCTGTCGGCAGTGTGTTCCCTCCGCTTCAGCCATTGTCTAGAGCCCAGCTAAGGTGGGTCATGACACCTGAGTGACAACAGTTCAGGAATGAGGTCATCTCCCAGTGTTTCAGAGAGGGGGGGTCAACCCCATGTCTCAGGGTGGAGGAGGTCTTGCCCAGTGTCTCATGCCTACCCTTCCCAAAGTCACCCTGAAAAACTGGAAGCCTTGAGATAAACCCCGGGCCCAGTCCCACACATAGACAAGCCTCTGAGAGCTGGAGAAAGCTGCTGTCTGCTCTTCCTGCTTGTTTGGATGGAGTCGGCACTTCAGGTCCCACCTGATGCCTGGAGTGCCTGAAATCTCAGGTACTGGACAGTGTCCCCCATGAGTCCCTTGTTCTCTGGTCAAGAGCATGAAGGACTGACCCACGCTGTGGGGCTTCCCTGTGAACCCGCAGCTTGCCAGCACTACCCCCTGGGAGTCCCTGAGTGACTAAGGACACGCAAACTTGGTGTCATATACATTCTTCAGAACATGAAAGGCAGGGGCCGGGGCTGACCAAGAGACCATGACCCTTTCCTACATACATCAAACTGCCCTCTCAACCAAGAACTCGGAGCACTTGGGCACTGGAGAGGAGATGGCCAGCCGAGCCGCGGTTACGACCTTCTGACAGAAGGATTCTCTTGGCCTATCCACTTGAAGACAACTTCTGTCCCCTTCCACTGCCACCCTCTCCTGGGAACTCCAAGGGACTCAACAGAATATTTAACGTGAAGTGAGAGCCTTCAGGGCCTTGCCGCTTCCCTCTGAACACCAATAGCTCCACCCCGACAGCCCGAGCTGTTCCTCTGAGGAAGGGCTGTTTGTCCAGCTTTTGACGATGGCCTCGGGTGGGGCCAGCAGGTTTGCCTTGTGTTTCTCTCCTTTCCTCTTTCTCCTTTAAGATGTGACGAGCAGACGGCCTCTCCGTCCGTCCCACAGCTGTGCTCAGAGCATATGTGCACATGAGTCGCCATCATGCTAGGTGAGCAGGGGCGCTATCTGTCTGGGGCACCATGAGCATGGAGCAGACCGTCCCCAGCCCACTGGAGCGGGGATGGCTCATCCACCTTTGAGAGCTCCACAGGTCCCAACCTTGCTCCCCACAAAGCGAAGCTTTCTTTGTGCTGGTCTTCCATACGTCCACACCATTGCCTCTCTGCCAACATCTCTGTTTACATAGTCCTGAGGTTTGGGGGTATCAGAGATGCTTTTTAATGAATGTATTTTGAATTTTGGGCTCATTGGAAGGTTAATGCCTATTTATTTTTTTTTATTTCCTCCACGTTTTTGTTCTTCTGTTTTGTCTCCTGGGGGATGGGAGGGAGAAGAGACCCCCCCCCCCCGACAGGATCTTAAGCTTTTGCCAAAATTTCAAATGGGACCCACCCATTCCTCTGTTTCATCCTGTTTAACAAGGATACCTACCAGGGCCAGTGAGGTAGTTGAGCAGGTGAAGGTGCCCTCTGCCAAGCCTGGTGCCCTGAGCTTGGTCCCTGGGACCCACATCATGGAAGAAGGGCAACTACTCCTGAAAGTTTTCCCCCGACCTCCACATGGGTACCATGGCACACACATATACATACATCACCCATCCACACATGTATGCACATGTACACATTATAGCTATTTTTGTTTTTAACTATTTTTAACATTTGACTTGAGTAGGTCAATGACACCATTTTCAGTGTTTACAGAAATATTTGGTTTTCTTCAAAATTATTTTTAATACTGTGTGTGTGTGTGTGTGTGTGTGTGTGTGTGTATGCACGTGCGTGCAGGTGCGTGGAAGAGGCCAGAGATACTGGATCCCTTGAAGCTGGAGTTACAGATGGTTGTGAGCCATGAGATATGGGATTTGGGAACCAAACTTGGCTTCCTTGGAAAAGCAGTAAATGCCAGCCCCCAAATACTTGGTTTTTATTTTTTTAAATTCCAGCTCTCCGGCCGGGGAGATGGATGGGTCAGCGTGAGACTTGAGTGTGAGCCCAGCACTCAAGGCAGGCCTGGTGATGTATGCTTGTAATCCCAGCCCTGGGGACAGCCCACCCCAGGGCTCTCTGGTCAGCCAGCCAGCCTAACAGTCACGTTCCAGGTTCCGTGACGTGGTTCCAGTGAGAGACTCTGCCTCAAAAAGCTGGGTGGTTGGCACTGAGGTTGACCTCTGCCCTCCACACAAACACTCAAATATGTGTGGATCAGTGTACACACGTGAGCCCCCATGAGCATACACGGATTCCATCTCTCTCAGACCTCTTCTCACGTAAGAAAAAAAAAGAGGGCACTTTATAAATGCAGTACATTTTGTCTCTTACCCTCTTACTGTGAAGCTTTTTGTTGTTTTTATGTTGGTGGGCTACTTTCAACAGTTAATATCCATTTCTTTTGGGGGGGGGAAGAAATTAATGTTTGTGGAGGGAAATTAAAGAGGGTACTTACCTTTCCAACCTGGAACCTCAGAGACATGCTCCGTCACATCATGGGGGCCTCTCCTGTGTGACCCCCCCACCTGGCTCCTGCTGTTCCTGTGTTCTCAGAGTGGGGTTCTGAGTGCAGTCTGGGCTGTGTTTGTGACTGTTGTGTTTGTGGGTGAGATGGGCATGTGGTACTTAGACTAGCAGCCGGAGTGTGGGGACCAGAGGCGCACTGACCCAGGAGCCTCACTTCTTCCTTGGTGGACTGCTGTGTGTGTGATGCTCGCCCGGTGCTCACCAGGACATTGCATTCTGATCAGAGGAGGGACACTTGGGCACAGCATGTTTTAATTTATCTAGCAGGAACGTCCAGATGCTCCGAATTCTCCGTTCTGTGATGACATGCGTGATTGGCTCAGTTTTGGGGCCATCCCTCTCCTGTTGGCCAGCGTGGCCTGTTACTGCTGCCCAATAAAGCTTGTGTTCTCTCTGCCTTTGGGGCTCATTTTACTGAAACACAGGAATGTCTGATCATGCTTCTATTGTGTGCCTATTTCATGGCACATAACTTTTCCTAGTTTTAAGTTATTTGGGGGTCTGGAGACACAGCTTCGTCAGTAAAGTGCCTGCTGTGCAAGCTTGAGGACCTGAGTTCAAATCCTAAGTGCCCATGTAAAAGTAGTAGTTGTGGCCGGGTGGCGGTGGCACATGCCTTTAATCCCAGCACTCGGGAGGCAGAGGCAGGTGGATCTCTGAGTTGAGGCCAGCCTGGGCTACCGAGTGAGTTCCAGGACAGCCAGGGCTACACAGAGAAACTCTGTCTTGAAGAAAAAAAAAAAGTTGTAATTGTGCATATCTCTAACCCCTGAACTGGGGATTCGGAAATAGAGAGATCCCTGGGACTCACTGGCCAGTCTGTCTGAATCAGTGAGCTCCAGGGTCAGTGAGACTCTGCCTCAAAAAACAAAGAGCAGGGAGGGAGGCACCCAACATCAACTCCTGGCCTCCACATGTAGGTGCATACATGTGCATATGTACTTGTACATACATGCCCACATACTCAAATACTACTGGTTACATATAGCTACATGTGTTACTTTGATTTTAGCAAAAACAAAACAACCAAGTAGCACATGTTAATTCCTCTTTTTTTTTTTTTTTTTTTTAACAGGGTCTCACTATGTAGTCTTGGCTGTCCTGGAACTTGCTATGTAGACCAGACTGGCCTTGAACTCACAGAGATCCTCCTGCCTCTGCCTTTCTGGTGCTGGGATCAAAGATGTGTGCCGCCATGCCCTGTACATATCAATTCTTACCCTATACGTTAGTCACTGTAAGACATGTCAAAAATCTTAAGCCTGACTGGTAAAGATGGAGAAAAGGTCAAAGGCTTAATGTTTTAATGGGCGACATGAAGGGTTTTCTTTTTCCTTTTTCAAAGGAGAGAAACTTAGGAACACATCTCCATTCTCATACATGGGAGGTTTGTAAGCAATATGGTATATCATGAGCTTGATCAAGTCTCTGCAGTCAGAGGGGACTGTCCCTGGGAGATGTGTGAGCAGAGGAGGTCGGGGACACGGAACCCCACACTGAGGTGACTGGAGCTCTGACGACAAAGCTGCTGAGCTTACTCAGGTCTCGTGCTAATTTGCCACCTGTATTTTAGTATGAAATGCTGTCTGCGGAAGTAAGTTCTGACACCCAGCTCGCCGGACGTTAATCAGCAGCATGGCTGGGCAAGGCCTCCTCCATCATGGAGCACATTGAAAACGGTCACTTAGCTGTAGGCATGAGCAGCAATGATGCCCTGGGCAAACAGGTTTCAGGACTCCCTTGAGGGAGATGCCATAGCCCAGGCTGCCCCTGCACATCTCAGCCACCAGGGGGCACGTGAGGACCGAAAGTTGCCCGACACCCTCCATGTGGCAGCCCGAGTTCCAGATCCTTCAGGCCTCCAGAATTTATTTCGTGGCTAAAGTCTGCGTTAAAAACAGACATTTCCTTTCATGTTGTTGAGTAGAATATTTTACTGTGCCTAACGTTAAAAAAAGATGGCTGGGAAGGGGAAGGTATAGGAGATGAATATTAATTTGGCATTAACCATTTGCATTTTTGAGCAACTGGCATCTGGCCGTGCCAACTCCCTGTTGGGGATGATTTGGTTTAGAGACGCGATGTTCCGATACCCTGAGTACTTCAGCTGTTTTTGTTATGAAACTTTGCAGGGTGACATGCGGCCCAGTGGTGTTTTCGAGGTGGCCTAAGAGTGATGGATTGGTTCACCTCAAAATAGAACTGTTGGGCTCCAGGCTTTCCAGAAGTCAGAATACAGTAACAGGATTCATTCAGGCCTTGCTAATTTCCGACTTTAAATGAGTTACATAACCGAGTGGGCCCCGCCTTCGCGCCTCTCAAAACTACCCTAGAAGCCACGGGGAATCTATCATTAAAAGACAGAAATAACTCTGCTGGGCTCTGGGAAAAAGTTGAGTTGGTTTTCTTTCCCCCCTTCTCTGGTACCTCCCTTTACTTCCCCACTTTTTTTTTTTTCACCCAAACATTGCATAATTTTTTTTTAAAGTCAAATCTTTCCATGGGATTTCATTTCATCCCCATGTGGCTATGGTTGGAGGGGCAACTTCAGCGCTTTAGGGGGCTGGTGAATTTTTGGAGGATCACGAAGTCCCAGATCGGGTTTCCTCCAAAGCCCAGAGCTGGGGTTTCTCCCCTCCCTGTTCCCCTCTTTTATGAGTGACCTGTTCCATAGCATCTTTGCAGACTGCTGCCTGCTGGCAGAGATGCCAGGCTCTGCCCTCTTCCCCACATTGAGGTTCGACTCTGAAACAGGATCCCCTAGGACTCGGGGTGACTCTGAGTCACCATGAAGCCCCCCACAACCTGTGCTTGGGCACAAGCCAGGTCCCTTTCTTAGTGTTTGGCTGTGGGCTCTGTCTGTCTGTCTGAAGAACTTGATACTCTTCTGAGTTAGGGGGAGAGTGAAGGAAAGGAGACAGTCTCATGTTGGGACATTCACCTGGGCATCCTTCCTTTGAGAGAGACTGGGGAGCCTGGCATAAAGACAGTGGAGGAGGGGGCAGAGGGCAATGGATTATGCTGACATTTTCTACCCTGTGTGGACAGAGCACCTCCTGTGGGTTAGAGACATTGATCCTGCTCTTAGAGGATGCACCATTTCTCTGTGCACGGGTCAGGTTCGTGGTAGACCAGCAGACAGGAGTCTAGTACCTGGTGGACATGAGGCTTAATGAAGAAGACGGGTCTAGGCAGAGGGTGATGGCAGGCATCAGGGTGGAAGGTGATGGGGGGTAGAGAAGGCTGCTGGGACTCAGCCACTAGGACATGGAGAGAAGGGAGCCATGGAAAGCCCGAAAGAGAAGGGCATTTGGGCAGTGATGTGCAAAGGTCCTGGGGTAGAAAGCACCAGGCATGTTGGAAAGGCTCACAGTGGGAGAGCTGAGGTCGGGTATTAGCAGGGCTCACAGACCTTGGCCTTGAGGCCAGTGAAGCCTTCCGCATCAGAAACTTAGCCTTCTGCATTGAGCTGTGTCCTGCATTCCTATTACTCTGTCCCATCTCCAGCCCTAACCAGGGGTGCTCCTGCCCAGGCCAGGTGTTCGCACATCAGCCCGCTGACTCTGAAATCAAGGGGATAAGATGTTTGCTTGCTCTCCAGGTAAACAGCACGGAAGAGCCGTGCTCAGCCGGTGGCCTGGGTATCTGGGGACCAAGGTGACGTCTTTCTCAAGTTCTGGTGTGGAGCTCAACCACTTGGAATTAAGAATGGTGTACAGGAGGAGCAGGAAGAGGAAAACCCCACTGTGTGTGTCCCCTGTCCCCACTATGCTCATTGGGTCAAGTTTCGAAGGTAAAACCTTGTGCAGTCACAGGGCTGCAGTGCCCAGGCCATGTTCAGATCCCCCTCCCTTCCTACCTCCCCCAAGAGAGGAAGAAGAGCAGGCTGCAGGAAGAATGCAATGAGTGTCCTAAAGACGGGCAGAAATGTGTCCTCCTTTGTCCTTATATACGAAACAGATTTGTAAAGAGGCAAATCGGAGCCGCTAATGACACCCAGAACCCTGTGCATTCCAGCAGGGTTGGGCTGGGCCTTCAGTTGGCCCCAAACAGCTCATCAGCCACAGAGACCGAGGTGAGTGATTATCCTGGAAATGAGGCAGGAATCCTTCAAAGATGCGCCTGGTAATTAGAGTCTAAGATGCCACTCTGTATGCACATAACTTAGCATAATATTGTCAGGCAGCTCATCAGCAGGCACATTAGAGAAAATGGCCCAGGGCCTCGAAGAGCTCGGCCGGCACACACACAGCCGTGGAGCCTCCTGCTCTTCTAGGGCAGCCCTAGTGGAAGGAGGGCCAGCCAAAGCTCTGCCTTGGGGCCGGGGAGCTGGCTGTCTGTAAAGTGTTTGCTGTGCGAGCATAAGGACCTGAGTTTGGATCCCCCAGAACCCTGGTAAAAACTCTGCACAACAGCCCCAGATATCCAGTAACCTCAGTTTTGCAGGGTGGCAGCTCCAGGGCTTGTTGGCTGGCCAGCCAAGGAGAATCAGCAATCTCAGATTCAGGAGAGACCCTGTCTCAAAAAAGAAGGTGGTAAGCCATTGAGGAAGACACCAGTGTTGACCTGTGGCCACCCAGAGGCATGTGAATGTGCATGCTTGCACTGTCTCGTCTCTGTCTCTGTCTCTCTCTGTCACACACACACACACACACACACACACACACACACACACACACACCCCACTGTCTCGCTTCTTAGCCAGATGGAGCAGAGCCAGTGTCTACACTGGCATTGGGGGTGGGCAGCAGAAGGCATGGGTCAGAAGTCAGGTGGGCTTGTGACGACCCCAGCTGGAATGCCTCCCAGACTTCCTGTCTGAGTGACCTGGGGCTGGCTGCCTAACCTCTCTGAGCTTCAGTTCTTTGCTCTAAGAATCAGCAATGACGTGACAGGGTTGGAGGTGCAGACATGGCCGAGGTTCTTCGTTTGTTTGTTTTTCGAGACAGGGTTTCTCTGTGTAGCCCCAGCTGTCCTGGAACTCACTCTGAAGCGCAGGCTAGCCTCGAACTCACAGAGATCCGCCTGCCTCTGTCTCCTGAGTGCTGAGATTAAAGGTATGCACCACCACCGTGCAGCATGGCCAAGGTTCTCTTCACTGGCAGCCTGAGGGGATGGGCAGAGACATTGTCCCACCCAAGCCCCACGGTCCGTCTCAAAACTGGCCCCAATCTGCCTGGCGCTTTGAACATCACTGGTCTTGCTCTTTGCAGGTTATTGGGCCTGTGGGCTCCTTGCTCACCTCTGATACGGTGGGCTGGCTGGGCACCCAGCTGGGCACAGTCCCCTGCAGGGCTGAGGCCTATGTGACCACAGAAGAAGTAAAGTTGCCTCCAAGAATCTGTGTACTCAGGGTTTTGGGAGAAGACCACATGGAAGTAATCAAACTGGAAAATGATTTCAAACTTTTTTTTTTTACATTAAAACATTCATTAATAAAACAGAAGGCAAAATTTGCTTGAGCTTAATAAATTCCAAAGCTTGAGAGGCGAGATGGGGAGGAATTGGCTGGTGCCCACATGAGGGCGGTAGCTTTGTTCCTGACTGCTGCTCCTGGAGCCCCCAGGGAACAGCGGAAGTAGATCCCAGGATTATCCTTAGCTCTAGTGCCTGGCCCGGGGCAGGGACTCAGTACGCCTTCCTGACATTTGAGGGCTCTTCTTTTGTTTAGTTTGGTGTTTATAAAATCGGGTAAGACATACATACATAGCATGAAACCATGCAACTGCTTCAAATTGTGCAATTCAGGGGCATTACATCATGGGTCTGAGAGCAGGATCTGGGGGACTCAGGACCTGGGTGGGTCATATGTCACACCTGCATCTCATAGGGCGGGTGTCCCAGGCCCCATACAGCACCGAGGATAAAACAGGTTCACATAGTATTAGGAAAACACACCCAAGAGGAAGATGCCCTCTATGACATCCTAGAAAATTCCCCAATTCACACTTTTGCTCTCTCTGCTGGTTAGTTTTACTTGTCAGTTTGCCACAATCTAGAACCTCCTGGAAGAGAGCTTTGGTGAGAGATTGTTTAGGTCAGGTTGGCCTGTGGGCATGTCTATGGGAGATTGTTTAGCTTGTTAATATGGGAAGACCCAGCCCATTATGGGTAGCACATTCCCTAGGCCCTGAACTGTGTAAGCGTGGAGAGCGTCAGTTGAGTAAAACATAGCAATCAGGTGGCAAGGGTGCACCCTTTTCCTGTGCTCTTGGCTGTGACTGGCTGCTTGAGTCCTGTCTTGACTTCCTGTTAATGATGGACTGTAACCTAGAACTGCTGGACAGACAACCCCTTTTCTCCTCTGTGTTGCCTTTTGTCAGGGCATTTTATTACAGCAACAGACATGACCTGGAACACTTCTTTTCTCATGCAGCAGAAGGCTGGGGTTAGGAAGTCCAGGGTGAGGTGCAGGCTTGGATTGCCATTGGGAACTGTCTCAGTCACTGTTCTGTTGCTGTGAAGAGACACCATGACAAAGGCAGCTTATAGAGGAAAGCATTTAATTGGGGGCTTGCTTACAGCTTCAGAGGGTTAGTCCATCATCATCATGGCAGGACATGCAGGCAGGAGGGCATGGTGCTGGAGGAGTAGCTAAGAGCTACATCCCGATCCTCAAGCAGCAGGCAGAGACTGGGCCTGGCGTGGGCTTTTGAAATCTCAAAGCCTGCTTCTGGTATCACACTTCTTCCAACAAGACCACACCTCCTTATCCTTCCCAGACAGTTCCACTAACTGGTAACAAAGCATTTAAATATATGAGCCTATGGAGGTTAATCTCATTCAAGCCACCACAGAAACCAAAGCTGTGCCCTCAGCCTCATGATCCATGAAGTCCGAGCATCGGAAAACGGGGGAGGAATGTGAGTACTCTCTGTGAGGTGGGAACTTCCCAGACTCCCCCATAGGTCATTTTTGCTGACATCTTGGTCAAACAACCCCATTGCTAAACCTAGATTATAATAAGATTGGGAGTGTGGTATTTTGTTCAGTCAGGTCGTTTCTGAGATGGAAGGTGGGCACACAGCAGTAGAGCAGGAGCATGTGAGTGCTCAAGGAACCTTGCCATACACCTGCCATAGCCTGTACGCTAGAGGCCCATATACTGAAGAAACCAGAATACGCAGGCCCAACCTAGCCAAAGACATTGATACTTTCTCGCTCTTTTAGAATTCACAATTTCATAACTTTTGACAAATGTTTCAGTTTTCAACTTTTTAAAAACTGTATGCGTGATACAGCCCAGTGTATATAGTGGACGTAGGTCAATCACACCCTTGGTGAGTTTCCATGCCAGTTACAGCATGGATCTGCACCAGAGGAAATGGCCTGCCACTCCTCAGTGGGACTTGCCCTTGTGCTCACAGTTGGCTAAAGTAAAAAGGACGTTATAAGTGTTGACAAGGAAGTGGAGCAGCCAGGCTTCCCACTACTGCGTGTGAGATGCAGCCATTGCTTTACAAAAACATTGTGCTAACTTCAGAGCCATTCCAGAGTGCCTGACTCGCTCCATGTGGCTGGGCTGTAGTGCAAAGATGGCCTGGCCACTGTGGAAATGGGTCTGGCAGAGTTTCATCGAGATCAAAGTTCTATACCATGAAATATGAAATACCTCAAATCATTAAATTCAGAGTTGTCGTATTAATTGCCCTCACTGAGAAACTAAGTCACATCCACACAAAAAGTCTTATGCAGTTGTTTACAGTAGCAATATCCATGAGAGCCCGAGTGGGAATGATGCTGCTAGTCTCCATAACCAACAAAAGGGTAAATATAATGTGGTATGTCCATAATTCAGCAATAAAAAATGAGACATGACACAAGCTATCGTAGGCAGAAACCTTGAAATCAGTGCCAGTAAATGAAGGTGGGCATGGGAGAACCCACTTGCACCACACGAAGTGGTGGAAGATCTGTGGGAAACGTGGCTTGATGGCCGTCAAGGGGACTGGATGTTTGGGGCCTGCTGTGGGCACTGAGTTTCCTTTGAGGTGACAATGATTGTATAAGTCTGTGAGCTCACAGGAAACTACTGGCTGAAGTTTACATGTATGACTCCTGTGGTGTGTGGACATAGATCTCAGTAAGGCGGCCTCAGAGACCCCTAGTTTCCACCCATCCCAACAGGAGTGTGTCCCTCGAGGAGGATAATGGAGCATCTTCCACCTGCTCAGCTGAAGCCCATAGATCTTCCCTGATGAGTGTTTCTTTTGTTTGTTAAAAAACAGAACATTGTAATGGATATAGCAGCACATGCCTGTTCTCTCAGCGCTCGGGAGACTGAGGCAGGAGCATGGCAAGTTTTGAGCCAGACAATCCCTGCCAACCAAACAGCAACAAAACCAAACCAAACCCCAATAATCAGGCAGTTTTCTTATTGTTGAGTGGCAAGAGCTCTTTATTCCGGATTCCTGGTTCGGTCACAATACCCACTGCAGCTGCATGAATGTGCCTGACTGAAGAGTCATTTGAAGAGGGCCCCGTGCCCTGTGAGAGGCAGAGAGGTGCTCAGGAGAGCCAGGCTGGGTACCAATCTGTGGCCCACCATCCCCTGACATGGGTTCCAGACTGCTGGTGACAGCAGCCACGTCACCCTCTGCCAGTCAGCTGCATTCCTTGATGGCATGTCTCGGGAGGCTGAGAAATTCCATCAGTGACGTTGAACGCTCCATTTCTCTGACTCCCAGAATTCTCTGGGGACCATCGTTGCCTCCATCCCCAACATGGTTCTGGGGGACTGCCACACTGTCTAGTTGCTGTCATTGTGGCTGCTTCCACCTTCTAATTATGAACAGAGCCAACCTCAGGATGGGGCGCAGGCCTCGTACCGTGAGTCACCTCAGGGATGGCGTCACTTTGGGGAGGACAGCCTCTGGGCTGTCTGAAGTCAATGCTTAGCACTTAGTGTATGAGCATTAGAATGCTTCTGGATACAGGGAAGGAAGCTTCCAGGTCCTGGGAATGTGAGGAGTCTAGCCCCATCCTCACAGGCTAGAGCGTCTGTCCGAGGTATGAGGGCAGCAGCATGCCTCCCTCAGGTCTCTGCCCAGATGCCTTTCCTCAGAGTGGCTGTCCTCCATCTCCCCACCTCACTGGGCAGTCCTGTGATTTCCTTGCCAACCTCCTCACTTGATTTTCCCAGGGGCACCTGGCTTCAGCCTCATTCACTGAAATGTGAAGATGGAGGTTTGAGACCTTTGTAATTCTGAGTGCCCGAGGGAAAGGGTGCACGGTGAGTCTTCAGTAGATGCGACACCAAGAAGAGAATGACATCGGTAATAGCAATTGTACAGAAAGAGTCAATCAGGGTACCACCTGGGAGACTGACCCAAGCCGGGCTGGGGTTGGGGATGAGGGAGACTATTTAAGACTTGGTGGTCATGGAGGACAACCCAGAGGAGGTGGCCTTTTAGATGCAAGCCACCAGATCAAAGGGGCTCACATTCATGAAGGCAAGGAAAGTGTCCAGGTAAAGGGAAAGCCTGTGCTAGCGTCCTGTGGCAGGAGAGCTCAGCGCACTCGGGAACAGAGAAAGACAGTGAGTGGGATTGGTGCTGGGATGTCACGGTCCACTAGGATGTGGCTGGCCTCAGTTGTCAACTTGGCACACCCGGGGAGAGGGAACCTCAACTCAGGAACTGCCTCCATCAGATTGTGAGGCATTGTCTTGGTCGTTAATTGATGGAGGAAGGCCCAGCTCACCGTGGGCAGTGCCACCCCTAGGCAGCTGGGCCTGAGCTGTGTAAGAGAGGCAACTAAGCAAGCCAGGGGAGGGACTAGTAAGCAGTGTCCCTGCGTGGTCCCTGTGTGCCTGGCACAGTGCATGCATGTCGTGTCCAAACCTGTCACAGCTCTGGTTGCCTAAGGCGGACACCCCGCATCGGAGAAACGGACATATACAGGAACTTCTGCTTGGCACTAAGGAGGAGGAGGCTGTGAGGGCAGGTAGGGATGCTCCTCACCCTGTAGCTCTTTTGTCCTCTACTGGAATTGTTCATGTCAGAGTGTGACAATCTCCCACGAGGCTTGGGTCACATGGCAGGGGGTTTTGCTGACAGTTCCTCATAGACCAGTTACCACAGGATAAAGATCCTCGAAGAGCTCAGGTGCTTTCCCCCCGGGAGCGAAGATGAAGGATACTCAGGCCCACTGTGGTGACGGCAATGGCTTTGCCACTGAGCTCTGCAGCCGACTGTGGTCCCGTAGGTCCCCACCCTGTCAAAAGCAGCCCACTGGGGTTCAGGCCAGCGGTCTCCAAATCCCTGGGGGTCTTTGGTAAAGGAGGAGCATTCTTGCTAGCCGCTCCTTTGACTGCCTTTGGAAACTTACTAAAATATGATATTTTAAAGATTTAAGTTTTTTTTTTGTGTGGCTGCTTTGCACACATGTGTGTCTGTGCACCACATGTGTGCATCGTGCCTGCGGAAGTCAGAAGAGGTGTTGGATCCCCTGGAACTGAAGTTATAGACAGTTATGAATTGTTATGTGAGTGCTGGGAACTGAAATTGGGTCGTCTGCAAGATGGTTGAGTCGTCTCTGCAGCGCCGGCTTTGAAAACTTTAAACATTTATTATTAGTAATTATTATGGTGTGTGTGGTGTGGGTGCCATGGTATGCGTGTGTAGGTCACAAGACAACTTTGTGGAGTTGGTGATCTCTTTCTACCTATTAGTGGGCTCCGGGTGGAATTGAACTCAGGTTTCGAGGCTTAAGCCACAAGCTCCTTTACCTGTTGGCCCAATCTGACCAGCCTGATTGGCTTTGAAAACTTAGAAGTTCTCTATCACTAATTGGCCAATGCTGAGGTACAGACCAATCAATGTGGTCCATAGTGTTCAGCTGTGCAAGAGCGTGCAGGTGATGGGGCTGCCTTGCTCCCGATCTCCCAAGGTGTACATATGAGAACAGAACTCTCAGCTGGTGGGGCTTGGAAATGGGAGTCCAGATGTCCAAGGTCTTCATTCTAGAACATTCTTCATAGTTGCTTCGTGTAGTCGCAGTTCCATGGGGCAGCTAAGAGGAGGTCACCTGTCACCCAGACAGGAAGCACAGCCACCCCTTGGTATTAAAACTAAAGGGTCTAACTGGAACCATGGACCTAGAGACAAAGTCACACCAGGAGCTACAGGCAATAAATCAAGGAGGCTGTGGCCACACTGTGGCCACGAGGTGTTGGCTGAGGCAGGGTTTAATTATAGTAGCAGGTGAGCCGAGCTCTGTCTTTATGGGGCAGTCCCCCTCATCTGTCACCCAGCTTCCCTTCCGTGGGTCTAACACTTACGTGGTTGGGCTTGGTTACTTGTGTCTAACCTGGCTCAACCTCTCTTCTCCAAAATGGGGGAAGTAAATTTGAGGTGCTGAAAGAAATACTGTAATTGAAATAAGGCTCGCAGGAACATTTCTAGGCCTTGGAGTGAATTAACATCTCAGGGAGCTGGGGAAAAGAAAAACCCCTTCTCCATGCATACAGCATACTTCTCAACTTCTCTTGTAGGCACCAAGTGTTTTAATGGCGGTGTAAATCAGCTTTTACAGGCCACAGATTTCAAGCATGGGTTCATTAAATGTGTG
Source organism: Peromyscus eremicus (assembly GCF_949786415.1). Taxonomy (NCBI): domain Eukaryota; kingdom Metazoa; phylum Chordata; class Mammalia; order Rodentia; family Cricetidae; genus Peromyscus; species Peromyscus eremicus. The sequence goes on along the minus strand of NC_081419.1, from coordinate 142,197,886 downwards.
AAATCTGACATTTGCTTCAGGGCGTGGCTAGGGTCCTGGGGAATGAATCACCATTGGGTAGGGCTTTCTGATCTTGTCCAGCTTGCTAACAGTCCAGCGAAGTTGCACGAACAAGCAGGCTCTCTCCAAGCCTTCCTCTAGGCAGATTGTCTCGGAAGTCAGCTGGTGGACCAGATTCCAGGCAGGGCTGCACCTGCTTTAGCCACACTGAGAAGCCTGGGGGCGCATACCTATTGTTCCCGAGTCCTGGAGGGCTCTCGTTAAGGCTGGCGGCTGTTGATGAGCACCTGCTTATGTGGGGGGCTCTGTGCTGGCCCTTGAGAACCTGACTGACTATATCTGGCCTGGTCGAGTGGCAAATGCAGAATACTTAACTGATGCAGACAGGAGAAGGGGGGTGGTTCTGAGGTCCACACATTTTCAGGAGACCGCATTTCCTGGACATGTCAGGGAAGGGCCTCTGGAGATGACAGAGACCAGAGACAGGATGTGTGTCAGGTGGAGTAAGATTTTTGTGGTGTAGGAGAGGGGCTGGACATGGCTGTGAACAAGCCCCGTCCACAGGTATGTGATAATGACCACCTGGTACATTGTGAATTAGCATAAAGACGGAGATGAAGACTTGGAGCATCCATCAGCTGACGTAAGTGGTACAGGCACCGGAAGGCCAGACCACTGAGGTTTATTTAGTTTCTGGGCTTCAGGCATGGCTGGATCAAGGGTGCCACTGTCTCCTGGCCCTGTGTTTATACCCGCTGCTTTCTGGGCTTGAATCTACCTACCCAGCAGCTTCAGCAGCTCTGGCTCCTCCTGTCCCACTCGCCTCTCTCTCAGTGGTGCTGGCAAAGGTTCTAGGTCTGGATTCACGGGCCTTGTCCACACATCCCACCTCAGTCACCAGGGGGTAGCATATGCAATGTCCTTTTGGCCAGTCTCAGGCCACGTGACATGGAGAGGCCACAGAGAGATGAAGGCTAATTCCATCCCAGCTCCCAGGAGACAGGAGATGGAGCAGGCCCTACAGGAACATCAGGGTGTTGATAAGAAAAGATGGGGTAGCCAATGTGCACCAGGACATGGAGTGCATGCGTTTTGAGGTACTAGGCTGGGTCACTGTGAGTCCAGAGGGACCCAAAGGTTTTTCTGTTTTAGGTCAGGCACTGCTGAACAATGATGTCACTCATCTACCTAAGTCCCATCCACAAGGAGGGAAAGGATGGTCTGGAAGTAAGAGAAAGTTGTGACATTCTCAGGAAGAGGTACCTACCTCAGAGAGGCTTCTGGGAAGATTCGTCGGCCGCGAGTGGGGCTCAGTTGGTGGTGTTTGCCTGGCATGTGTGAAGCTCCAGGCTCCGTCTCCAGTACCACATAAACCAGGGTGACGGTGTGGGGCTGCACTCCCAGCACTCAGCAAGTGGAGATGGAGGGTTATGAGTTAGAGGTCATCCTTGGCTGTATGGGGAGTTTGAGATCCACTAGGCTATGTAGAGCCTGTCTATAAATAAGTGAATGAATGAATAAATGAGTGAGGTTGTGTAGCATCTGTTATATGAAGAAGGCACTGTGGGGCCTAGCCCAGCTTCATAAAAGACACAGGGATCAGAACACAGGGCAGATTTTTCTAACAGGTCATGGAGCACTGTTCTCAGAGGTTCAGAGATGCACAGGGAAATGTAAGAACAAAGTTGGGAAGCCAGGCAAACCCCTATGGAGGGAGGGCTGTGGTCATTAGAATTCCTTTGGCTCTCAGGGATGGAGGTGATGGATAGAACAAGCTTTAGGCAAGCCTGTATCCGGTGACTCAGGAGAAGCTAGAAATGCCAGCTCTGAATGGTTCTTCTAGATTTGTTTTCCTGAGTGGCGTCTTCCCTTGGGGTGACAAGATGACCCTCAGCAGCTCCTGAGTCATTGCAGTCTGTCACTTTTGGACCTGGGATTGCATAAATCTCCAAACGTTATAAACCCAAAGGTGAGTACCTGAGATTCCCCAGTGCCATACCCCCAAGGAACCTACTGGAACCCCTGCTGCCTCCAAAAGAGAAAGGCATGCTGGGAAATATAAACAGTAGACACCAGTAACTGCAAGTTTACTGTCACAAGGAGCAAGCACTGGCTGCAGGAGACTGGAGCCGTAGACGGTTGCGGAGCAGTGGGGAGTGGTCTGATGGTCTGAGCTGTCCCAAGAGTGAGGGTTGACCTGGACGGCAGGAGCTGGAGCCATGGCACACCCAGGTGGAAATGTGATAGGGAGCAGTGACTTCTGGGTAGAAGAGAGAGGGCCAGCATGAAGCCAGTGCACTGGGCAGGAGGTGGGAGGTCTCGGGATCTGCTGGCCCCTCCGGCAGGCCTGAGTGGCAGCCCTGGAGGGTGAATTAGAGAGCTCCCCTCCCCACCAGGGAAGCTGGGCCTTTGGGAGAGCAGAGGAGCCTCGCATTTGGGGGCCAGTTGGGAATCCCAGGCTCTGGTGCCCTGACTCAGTGGAGGGCGGGGCGGCCCTCGGAGCCGGTGCCATTTTCCACAAAGCTTTCCAGATGCCTCTTTGTTCATTTGCTTTATTTATTTATTTACTTTAAGTGGTAACAACAAAGGAAACTTAAAAAAAAAAAAAAAAGAACAACAAAACAAGACAGAAGCCAGGAAGTGAAGAGCCCCGGGGAAGAGGGCCTGGGAAAGGCCAAGGAGCGGGAGGTGGGGGCAGCCACCTGCCCCAGGTGACCCCAGCTTCCTCCATGCTATCTGAGGCTGGCTCTGCCCAGCCTGGGAGTGGGAGCCCTGTGTTCTGCTGCCTGCAGATTCCTCCCTTCCTCCCCAGGACACATGGCTCAGAGGCCCTGGCCTCAGTCCTGCCTCTAGCCGGAGGCCCTGCGGGCTGCGTGAGAAACCTCAGCATGGGAGCGTCAGGCCCTCTCGGGTCCCTCCTACACAGGAGATCACTGCTTGGACTCGGTTTGCAGGAGGCCTCTGTTTATTCACCTGTGAGGTCTGCCAAGAGCCAAGCCGTATGGGTGGCCATGGGGACAGTTCCTACTGTGGGGCTGGGCCCTGGATCTTTATTGCCGGGACTGAGTCCTTCTAACCAAAGAACTGATGTCACAAAGGACTGGGTCAGCCCCGGGGGTGCTGGCGCAAATTCCTGTCCTGAGCCAGGAGGTCTCTGGTCTATAGAAGTGGCAGAGCCCTACAAACCCCTATGCCTTTGCTGAAGGGCTGGTCTGGTCTTGAGTTCAAGTGAGTAGAAACATGGTCCATACTGGTGGGAGCCCCCGGTAAAACTCAGGGCGTCTGGTAAAACGGTAAGTTCAGGTACGTAGTGATGCATTTTTTATCAATGTTGTAACCTCTCAACCATTTCATGGATGCACTCACACCGAGACTCTCACAGATCATCAATGGGAAAAGTGGACAGCGGATGTTTTCAGTCTGTCGAGGCAGCCCATGCCTATAATATCAGGACCTGGGGGTTGGAAGCAGGGCAGTCAATGTCATCCTTGGCTATACAGGAAGACCCTATCTCAATAAACAAGACAAACAAACAAACCCCTCCCTACAAAATGATCTTATTCAGGCTGAGTCTCAGCTCTAGTCCAGGGCTGATTCCTATTGGCTGGATCCAGTCACTCTGAATGCTGATTGGCTAGGACCGAGGGAGTCCGCCTTCCCCGAACTATATAAATATGGCCTCCCGGAAGGCCTCTAGTACACATGGAAGCTGGGCTTCCAGGAGAGTTTTGGGGTCGAGACAAACCAGTGACTGCGCAGAGCGCCTCCCTCGGGGAGGCCCTTCAGCAGGTGTCTGTCAGGAAGATGGCCCTGTCGAGCGTGGACTTCCTCATTCTGAGTGGACAGCTGGGGGCCGTGGCTTCCTCCGGAGGCTCCCTCGCTGCGATTCAGTTACCTTTGCTCCTGTGCAGGTTTATCGTATCTGATACACACACACAAGCCAGTGTGAGAGAACCTGGTCGTTAGGTTGATCTGAAATGATGGGGCGGGGGTGGGGGGAGAGTCAGGAAGGGGGAAGAAAAGCTGCAAGTAGGTAGACAGAATTCCTAGCTTGTGGCCCCCACACACTGCTGCCTGGTCCCCTGCCCAGCACCCCTCTGCTTCAAGGGCCCTCTTTCTTTATCTCCCAGCTCAGCCCACGGCTCCTAGACACCAAAGGGAGGGCTCCAGATCCACATGTAGGATCACGTTAAATGGCTCCCAAATGGGGCCATCATGGGACCCTGTGGGAGGACTTGGATCTGCCCACATCTGTCCCCTGCTGGGAGAAGTGGCTGTCCACACATGGGCTGGGGCTGGGCTGGTTTAGGAGGAGATTTAAGAAGTTGGCATGGAGCAGCCCTGAAAACAGATGCATCTAAATGAGCTTTAAGCTCTCCGGAGCCAGGGGTCAGTGAGCACTCTGTGAAGGAGCAGCTGGGAAGTGCTTGTTTCTGACCACATGGGCTCTGGTGCAACCTCATTGTTGTCCCCCTCTGCAATTTCTGCGTGAGAACATGGGCAGCCTGTGAACAAACACATAGCTCTGTTCCGACGGACTATAAAAGCAGGCAGTGGGCTAGAAGCTGTAGCAGTTTGCCGATACCTCCTCTAGGCTGAAGAACTTGTAAGAAAGATGAGGGGGATGTAGCTCAGCTTAGAATCTCCCAGCTAGGGCCTGGGGGTGTGACTCAGGTTTCCCCAATGAGGAGCTGGAGGTGTTGCTCAGAGGTAGAACAGCTTCCTTGAATTCCCCAGTAAGGGGCTGGGAGGTGACTCAGTGTAGAACATTAGCCTAGCATGCTGGGCTTCCTGAGTTCCATCCTCAGCATAGCTAAGCAAGAAAGAAATAATAAAGACTATTTAGTATCCCAAGACAGGATGCTAGTATTCTAAGATACCAACTCTCCTCATCTCTCGTTCACAGATAATGCAATGGGCATTAAAAGGGCCTATTACATAATGCCCTGCAGCCTTGCTGCCATTTCCAATGAAATACAGCTTCCACTGCTACCCTCTGCTGTTGATCACTACCTTCTCTGTCAGCACAGGTCTGACTGTTCACAGTTTAGAGGGTTCCAGGCTGTCACGTAATGGGCATGCTCAGTATACACTCTGCATCAGGGGACGACCGTTCCGGTCTGTCCAGGGGCCACTGTTGTGATGTGAAATGGCATTGGTGAGTTCCTGGTCACTTTGCCCTTCCAGCGTCAATGGAGGAGCCTGGCCCAGTGACTCATCCCTAAGGGGCAGGGTATACTGGGAGGGACTTCCATGACTGGTCACAGCCTCAGCTGCTTGACTGTTCTTTCTCTTCATTGAGAGGCAGTTGCCATGCTGTGAGCACACTCAAGCAGCTGGGGGTGCACTGGAGAGGCAGTTGCCATGCTGTGAGCACACTCAAGCAGCTGGGGGTGCACTGGAGAGGCAGTTGCCATGCTGTGAGCACACTCAAGCAGCTGGGGGTGCACTGGAGAGGCGCCTCTGGCCACCGGCAAGCTCAGAGGTTGTTGCCCAGCTGCCATCTTGACTCCATTATAGCGAAAGACCCTCGTCAATCAAGCAGTGCTGGGGTTGGTCCACAGAGAGAATGAGCGTTCGTTGATGCCTTATGAGTCCAAGGTGAGCCAGGCGGTGGTGGTGCACACCTTTAATTCTAGCACCTGGGAGGCAGAGGCAGGCAGATCTCTGTGAGTTTGAGGCCAGCCTGGTCTATGGAGCTAGTTCCAGGATAGCCAGGGCTACACAAAGAAACTTTGTCTTGAAAAAAACCAAAGCCAAAAGCCCCCCCCCCAAAAAAAAAAGAGTCCAAGGTGAGAGATTTACTATGTGAGATTGCTAATATGGTCACCAACACATGGGCTCAATCTGTCTATCCACTCATTGTCCACTCATCATCTACCTAAGCACCCACTCATCAACCCATCCACTTACCCACCTATCTATCCATCCATTCATCCATCTATCCATCCACCTACCCATCCATTGACATTTCCTCTCATCCATATCCACCCACCCATTCACCAATCCACCCACCCACCCCACCCATTCATTGATCAATGCATCCATTCATCCACCCATCCATTGACCTTTCATTTTATCCATTACCCACCTATCCATCCATTCATCTGTCCATCCATCCATCCATCCATCCATCCATCCATCCATCCATCCATCCGCCCACCTACCCACCCACCCATCTACCCATCTATCTACCCATTGACTTTCATCTACTATCCATCTACTCACCTATCTACCCACCCACCCACCTATCCACCTATCCGTCATCCCATCTACTAGCTCATCCATTCATCTATTCACCTTTTCACCATCTACCCATCTGGCCACTCATCCATCCATCCACTCATCAGAGAGGAAGGAAAGGAAATTACTTCCATGTTGGTTGCCCTGCGGGTCTGTGCTCTCACAGGACAGAAACTGGTCCTTTTCTGTCAGGGAGCGCTGGGCTCAGAGCAAGACCTCAGCCCGCATGTGCATGAATAATGTGGTCAACTGGAGGCATAGGCCAGGGTAGCAGGCTTTGGTCCTCACAAACCACGGCACCCTGAATAGCCGTCCGGCCTTGGGGGCTCATCAGCCCAGGAGGCCCAGGGCCAGCCCTTGCAGACCCCACAGGGCTCAGAGCTGAAAGCCCAGACCGGCTGCAACCAGCTCAGTGGCCCAGCAGCCAGCCTCGGGTGGGGAGGGCTCTGTTTACCTTGGAAGGTCTGGCCTCTTTTGTAACGGTCTCTCATTGTTGCTGGGAGCCCAAAAATACTTTCATTAATGGAAAAATAGGGTTGGCTCCACACAGCACTATTTTGCCAAGTGTAGAGGAACTGGCAGGGGCTTCCGAGTACATCCTCAGGAAGCATGGCTTCTTATCTTCCAGAGGACTGTGGGGAGGCAGAATGCTGCCCAGTGGGTGCCTGCCTGTGTGCTCCCCTCTGTGACCATATCCTAGGCCACATGGGGGTGGTTTTCTGCAGAAAACCCTGTCTGTGCCCCTCTCTGGACATGGGTGTTCCAGGTTCTGGATGGTCTCATTCAGAGTGACCTGGTGCCGTGTCCTCCTTCTGGTGGAAACAAAGGTGTGGGCTACTGGGGTCCCACCAGCATCTGCTAAGAGTGGGGTTCCGAGCAGGCTCGGTCAGCTCTGCAGTAAGAGGGGGTGGGTAGCAGAGGCCTCTTGAGGCCATGATCCCTGAGCTCCGATGCTTGGCAGGCACCAGGTTGTGTGCGGGAAGGGAACGGGATGGTGGTGGTAGTATGTGTAGGTGTTCGTGTGGGTGTGCACACAGGTCAGTGTATCCATGTGTGTGCATGTGGAGGTCAGAGGTCACTGTCAGGTGTTTTCCTCTATTGCTCCTCACCTTAGTTTTTGAGACTGGGTTTCTCACTGAACCTGGAACTCGCTGATTCAGCTCGATTGGCTGGCCAGGGAGCCCCAGGGGTGGGATCTGCCTGCTTTCGCCTCCCAAGTGCAGGGTAGCAGACATGTGCAGCTGTGCCTGGCTTTTTATGTGGGTGCTGGGGGGAGTTCTGAACGTGAGCCCTGTGCTTACCCAGCGAGAGCTTCACCTTGGAGACCTCCCTCTCTTGGGCTAGCCTGTGCTAGCTTAAGCCCCACTGTGGATCCTCACTATGGCTCTATACCTGGATAGTGGTATTTCCACTCTGCTGACGGAGACTGAGGCACACACAGGTTAAATAGGCTCCAAAGCTAGGGAGAGGCAGAGATGGGTTTTGTACTCAGGCCAGCTGCCCTGAAGACAGACTCTTAATCCAGACTCTGGGTGCCTTTCTGACACCAGCATGTCTGATCATGTCATTCAATGTCACACTCCTTGATGGCTCCCGGGGTTCTTAAAATAAAATCCATCTTGGTGCCCTCACAGATGTGATTGTAGTCGAAGTCCCCAAACAGACGTGGCCTAAAGAGAATCAGTTATTTATTTCTCCCTTACAACAGGATCTGGGCAGGAGACTTTGGGTTGCTATGGAGACTCCATCATCACCAGGTGCTGAAGCACCTCTATGTGGTAACTCTGTCTGCCTTCCCATGCTTTCCACTTTGGTCCAAAATGGCTGCTTGTGCGCCTACCCTCAAATCCCACTTTTCCAGGAAGAGGCAAGAGAAAGTGAAGAGTATGCCCACCTGTTTAAGGGCTGGATTTCTGGTTCCTCTGCTGTGCAACCAGGACAAGTCATTTGGCCTTTTGGTTACCTATTCTTTCAAAGGCTACAAGGATTAAACAGGTTCATGTGTGTCAAACACTTAAAATAGGTCAGAGTACAGGGCGATTACTCAATAAACTTTGGTGGTTATTACTGTTTGTGAAGACCACCTCACCACACCCCCCACCAGGCTATGTACATCCCACGAGTTGTAAGGCTCCCCAGGCAGTTGAACCCTGCTTTGTACAGTCTGCTGACCCCTCACCCACTCTGTGGAACACACAGAAGACATGCCTTGTCTCTCTCAGGTCCTCATCAAGTTCAAATTCAGGGACACAGCAGGTGCCCAGGGAACTGGTCCCATGAACGGAGGAGTGAACAATGCTCCTGACCTCTGAGAGCCTCCTTGTCCCCAGGCAATGCTCTCCCAGCAGTGTGCATGGCCTGTGCCCTGGCCTCACCCAGCAATGCTCAGTTCTGCTTCGGCGACCCCTCTGACCCCTGTCTGAGACCACCTCTTCCTCAGTCCACACTGTCTTCCTGTTCCACTCTGTGCACGTTTCTGGGCACAGCAGTGTCTTCAGTATGTGTGTTTCCTCTGGGTGAACCCCCTGGGGCTGTCAGCTCAGCAGGGCCAAACCTCAGCCTCTGTTTTGCTCACAGCCACATCTCCAGTCTTGCCTACTGGAGGTATGCCAGAATGTTTGTTGAATGAAAAAACAAAAAGAGACACCATAGAGCACTGAATATTTAAAACTAAAATTCCAGTTATGGGCATCTTAGGCTTTTCCTTAACAACAGAAAGTCTTGCTGGGCCTTGGGTTCAGCTGCTAGAATGCTTGCCTAACACACATGACCTCCTGGGTTCAAATCCCATCACTGTATAAACCAAATGTGGTGACATCCTGCAATCCTAGCACTTGGGAGGTGGAGGCAGGAAGATTAGCTCTATGTGGCAAGCTAGAGAGTAGCCTGGGCTACATGGGGCCCTGTCTCAAAAAAAAAAAAAAAAAAAAAAAAAAAAGTCTCCATATCTCTGCAAAGGAGATTCCCCCAGTCTCCATTTTCTCCTGCCCACAGCAGGAGAGAGAAAGGCAAGCTGACCATGAGCCAGTTCCTTCTCCCTCCACGTCAGCTCTCCAGCTTCTAGGAAAATCTTCCCCATCTCTCAGAGGGGGAGCCCGGGGCATTCTGAGGGCTGCCGCTGGCGGGCTGTCCCAGCCCAGTTCTGCCGGCTGGAGCTCTGGAGGGGGGAAATTCGCAGTCAGCAGCCCATGATCTGGCAAGGGCAGCCAGGCTCTCTCCAAGATCCTCAGCAACCTCCCGTTGGGTCACATTCCTGCCTGGGGACCCTGGGACCAGTGGCTGATGGGGAGGTAGCAACATTCAGCACTTGTGAGTTGGAAAAAGCGGCACTGAGGATTATTTTGGGAATAGCCAGGAGCTGCTCCAAGTACAGATTACAGAAGCTATTAAAAGCAAGACAATGAGCCCTGCAAGGAGTGGGCTGGGGAGACACCTCACTCGTGGCCGCAGCCACAGAACGGGGAGTTCTTTCCAGATGAGGTGAACCTTTCCATCCCACGACTTGGGGAAAGCCTCCCCATGGCCAGCCTCCGCCTGTTCCCTCTCCCTTGCCAGCCTCAGGAGCATTCACCCAGCGGCACCTGGGCCATGGTGGTCGGGGTCCCCTGCAGCCAGCTGAGCAGGTGGCTGGCCACCCAGTTATTCCTGGCTGTCAGTTATTCAGTCAACAAATATCTACTGGACCCAGAAGCGTGATTCTGGAGCCATACCATAATTGCCCATATTCTCACTGTCTGCTGCTGACTGTTGGGTGAACTTGGGGCTCTGTCCCTCAGTTTCCTCCCTGGCAATAGGTATCGTATAGGGGGCTTCATCTGAGCGAGTTATGAGAGGCCCAACTGAGTTGTGTGTGGCGGGCTCTGGAGAGCCTGCCAGAGTTGCCAGAGGTAGACATGAGATAGGACTGCAGAGGAGGGACCACCCGTTCTAGAAGTCTCGCCAAGCCCCGAGGAGGACACACAGGCCCCTATTTTCCTAGTCTGGTGGGAAGATGACTCATGGCCAGTAAACAAAACAGGCGAGACAAGCCGGCCCTCTGTCATTCACTCATCGAGCATTTTTGAGGCAGGCCATAGGCCAGGCCTCTCTCCCAGTGCTGAGGACACAGCCGGGCCGAGAAGCCAGGGCCCTGGCCTGGGGGAGCTGACATTTCGTGGGAAGGTGGGGCAGGCAGACGAGACACAAGTGAATCTGGACTTCAAGCAAGCCCTGCTGTAGAGACTGAGCGGCATTGGGTGGAACCCTGCAGGGATTGCCAGTAGGGGCTGTGCTGCAGCTCAGGGGAACACATATCAGAGAGGAGGGTCATGGGAGAATGTCACAGAATAATCCTGAAGCAGGCCGAGGTGGCACACATCTGTCATGCCAGTACTTGAGAGATTGTGAGAATGAGGAGTTCAAGGCCAGCCTGGACTACATAGTGAGACTCTGTCTTAACCTCCCCCAAATCGTGGCATGACATTTAAAGAAGCCAGCCGCAGAAATGTGGGGACAAGTGTTCCAGACAAGGGCTGGAGTTGGGCATGGGTGGGACAGAGGGGAGATGCAGTCCCACAGGGGACAGGCCAGGGTCTGGAAGGTCATGGTGGTCGCCTTCTGTGACTTCTTTCACACTTGGTGGCGCAAAGGATCAGCTTTTGTCCCACAGTCTAGCTGGTCCAGGACCATCCTGAGGTGACCCCTACCTGTGGCTGTCTCACCTTTCAGGTTGGCTCTTGGCAAGTGGCCTCTCTAAAGGCCTGGCTGAGTGTCCTTCACCCCACACGCCGGCCTTCCGGGGTGAGTGTCCTTCACCCCACACGCCGGCCTTCCGGGGTGAGTGTCCTTCACCCCACACGCCGGCCTTCCGGGGTGAGTGTCCTTCACCCCACACGCCGGCCTTCCGGGGTGAGTGGTCCCATGCCACTGCCTGTAGGGTTCCACCCAGCCGTCCTAATGCTGCAACCCTTTAATGCAGCTCCAGCTGTGCCCACCCCAATCATAAACGTACCTTCATTGCCACTCCATAACTGTAATTTTGCTACTGTTATGAACTGTAATGCAAATATCTGTGTTTTCCAATGGTCTTAGGGGACCCCTGTGAGAGGATCACTCAGTCCCCTAAAGGGGTCGTGACCCACAGGTTGAGAACCACTGCACTACCAGGATGGTGACACCAAGATGGGGTGGCCAGGGGCTTCTGCAGATTGTGATGGTGGTCAGACTTTATTGCTGGAGGGAGGGGACGCCTGGCAGGGGTCTATTTGTGTGGTGGCTATTCTGGCACGATGGCTCTAAGCTGACATTATTAAGCACCCACTGTGTACCCAGCATGCTTAGCCCTGACTTCTCCCTTAAAGGAAGGTGGGGGTGTTTGACAGGAGAGAGAAGCATGTCTTTGAAAGGGCCAGAGCAGGGGTGACTCCAGTCAGGAGTGGAGGCTGAGGTAGCCAGAGAGAGAAGTTCCCAGAGGAAGTTCCTAGGGAGGCCACTGGGAAACGAGGGGAGGGCTCTGAGTATGTCTTCAGGGCAGGCATGAAGTCCAAAGCTGTGGGTCACCAAGCTGGCTGCAGGGGACAGTGAGTTCTGGAGGTACCATGTGGGACTCAGACTCATCCTGAAGGTGAGTGTGACCAGAGGCAAGGGCCTGCCTGACCTGATGTCTCCTGAAGGCTGGTCATGCAGAGAGACCTCAGGGGAGAGAAGAGGTTATCAGGAGCATCCAGGACTCTGCAGAGCCCCTGGGAAGGAGGTCACATGGGGCAGAGGCAGGTGTGGGGACTTGAGAGGTTTCTGGGTGATGTTTGGAGCTGGAAGAATCGCCAAATTCAACAGGGAAGGAAGGGAGGCCCTGTACCAGGCCTACCTGCCCATCCCCTTTCGTCATCCCCAGCTCACACAATCCATATGGACCTTCTCTTGTTCCCTCTCTGTCCACTAGCCTTGTCGTGAAACTGCTGAGCACAGAAATCTTTGGTGTTGATATTGCTTTGAAATGGGGTTTTGCTATGTAACCCAGGCTGACCTTGAACTCACAGCACTGCTCCTGCCTTAGCCTCCCAAGAGCTAGGATCTCAGACAAGCAGCACCACCACACATGGCTGAGCACGGGGATCTTTGATGGGATGTTTCTCTCAGCAATTAAAAGGGCAGAAAAACCTGGTGGGTTCTGCAGCTAAGTGGCAGAGGTTCAAATCCCACCTCTGCCATTTACTGGCTGGGCAACCTTGGCCATGTTGCATAACCTCTCTGTGCCACATTCTTTGCTTGATGAAATGATCCCCGTGAGGTAGAAGGTTCAGTGAGTTAATGCCCATCACACAGTAAGCGCTCCGTGTACGCTGTTTGACAGATGCCGTAGGCGGGTCAATAAGCTTACAAGCCCATCTGGGGTTTGAATGGAGATGATCGGGCTCCACATGCAGCAAGCGCAGGGACATGTGAGCGCCCCGTCGGAGCTGCCCTAAGTCCTGGCACAGAACTCCAGCTGGGCCAGTGCTAGCCAGTGGCATCCTGGCAGAAACACCTGCAGGTCTATTTATGAGGCTGTTGGGAGGGGAACATGTAAGAAAAGGGTCCCGGGTGACTCAGAGTCTCCGGAGCCCAGATGTGGCAGCAGCCTCCTGGACCATTTGCCCCGAGGCCACCTGGACACCTTCTCTTTGCTTTGATTTCATTTCTTCTCTGCCTTTTCCCCTCACATGCTGGCAAGTTTAGCTCCAGCTGAGAGTCTCTATTTTGGGGAGTTCTCTTGGATAATTTCGTGGGCGGAAGCTCCCCGCCCACCCCCCTTGGAGCGCCCCCTCAGTAAAGGGGAGTACTCCACAGAAGTGAAAAACCAGTGGGTGGTTCAGTTCAAAAGGACAAAACAGTTCTTGCTCTGGCAGTGAGAGAGGAAAGAAATTGTCTGAGGAACTCAAGAAGAGCTTTGGAGGGGGCCTAAAGCTGCGGCTCATGAGGGCACGTTGGGTGACTCAGCTGTTAGGCCCCGGCTCCAGCCTGGTAGTATTAATTGGGCTTTAAAAAGGGAAAAACGCTTAACTGTGACAAAGAGTGAGTGCCATAAAAACGTGGCTAATGCTGATTCTACCGAGTTCCAGAAGGCGTCCCCAACTCCAGCAGCTCCAGGCACCTGTGGAGATGGGGACTCGCCTCCAAGGCCTGAGCTTGGGTGGGACCCGAGTCTAAAATTATCCCCGATAATGAGTCGGCCAGAGGAGGCCCAGAATGCTGGTTTCCTGCTGGCCTCGGAGGCGGAGGTTCCCAGGGAGGCCTCGGGAGGCAGGGGCTGCTGAGCCAAGAACATGGCTTCACCGCTGCCAGAGTTGGGGTCACCTTGGGGCCGGCTGTGTGAACACGGGCTCTTGGAGTAGTCTTGATGCACTCATCTGTAAGTGGGGCTTACCACGCCATGGTCGGTGGGAACAATGAAGGAACTAGACTTTTCTTTCTGTCTTTTTTTAAGGGCTTTGGATGAGTGCCCACACCTGTAATTTCAGTTCTCAAGGCGGAGACTTGAGGATTCTAAGTTTGAAACCAGCCTGGGCTATGAAGACCCTGTCTTAAAAAGTCGAAATAAATGAGTAAAAGTAAAAGGAACGAGGGTGAGCGAGACGGCTCAGGGGGTAAAGGTGCTTGCTGCCAAGCCTGACAACCTGAGTTCAATCCTGGGACTCACAGGACAGAAGGCGAGAACCGACTCCCACAAGCTGTCATCCTCTGACCTCTAAGTGCACACCGCAGCAAATGCACACTAGTGTGCACACATGAATACATGTAATAAAAAAATAAAGTGACTAAGGTTAAGTGCTAGGGGTAGAACACAGGGCCTCCTGAATGCCAGGCAAGAACTCTGCCTCTGGCTAAGGACCTGACCTCACAAGAGGCTTCTTAGCTTGCTGGCCTGGCTTAGTCTTGGGAAGAGTGGCCTAGAGGTGACACATGAAGACAGAGAAGCCCAGCTCTTGCTTAGTCACCACTCATGCCTCGACTGTGGGAAGCTTTATTATTTTTTAAAGATGGGTATTTTTAGCGTTTATTATACACCTTACTGTCCTCAGCACTTCCATTAAACATCATCATTTGATTCTCAGCTCAGCTCTGGGTGGGAACACGATGACGAGACAACCCCAGCCATGTGGGACCTTCAGATTGTCTGAGCCGTGCTGCCCAAGCTTTCTGGAAGAATGGGTGTTTCGTATGCTCTGCTGTCCGATTCAGGAAGCCCTCAGCCACCTGTGGCTCGTGTGATTGGAGAACTGACTTGGCATACTATTTAATCATGAATCACTTTCATCTCAGGCATGTGTGGCTGGTGGCTGCCATGTCGATCTGTCACAGGACTGGCTGCTCCCAGCTTCTGTGTACGACTTGGTGCGAGAGGTGTGAGTGGGGATTTAGAGAAGACCTTCATCTAAGGCCTGGCACATAGTAGGCAACGAGTTAGGGGAGGTGTTCACACATAGTGTGGTGCCTGTCTGTGGGAGCTATGTGTGGTTAGAAGCAAAAAGAAATGGAGTCTCATTCATGTGAATGATGGCCAATGGGTCCCAACCTGCCCAGGACTTTCTCTACTTTGACTCTGAGTCCTGCAAGCTGAGAACCTTTGGTTGGGTGCCCTGTTCCTGTGTGGGTGATGGATACAGAGGCCGGAGGCCGCAGGAAGGGGGCCTCCTCAACAGCTCCACTGAGCAGATCACCGTGTGCTGTGTACACACTAGTGTCTGTCGACTAAACCTTTTCAAATCATCTCGGAAATGGATGCTTACAGTGTTTGGTAGCTCTGGGATCTGGTTTCCTTGGAAGGCAGCACAATTTCCTTATCTTGAATTTTTTTGAGGGGGGCACATAGTGGGTGGACAGACATGGCTGTTCTTTGGGACTGGGACACCGTTACTTAGGCTGGACTGCTAAGGTCCACCAGGGTGCAGGCAGAATTCAGCGAGAGTCCCCCATGTGAGAATGAGGTTGGGCTTTCTCAGGCAGAGTTCTAAGTGGTCCTGGTGGTCACTCTGGGAGCTGCCTGGGGTTGGGGGAGCCGCTGTGGGCGATGCATGGAAAACAAAGTGGTCCCATGGGTGGAGTTAGGCCCCCATCAGTATCTCTTGAAGTTCAAGTCTCTTGTGGGAGGGGGTGATGAGTCACTAGCCTTGGGTACTCCCATGTTTTTATCAGAGCCCACAACAGTTTTTCAAATGTGCCTTTCAAAGCGGGCTTTATCTCTGAGCCCAGAATTCCCATGGTGCATGCAGGTGGAGAAGCGAATTAGCTGAAACTTAGCCCAGACGTCTTGTGGGCTGCAGTCCACTAAACTCCACCCGGCCGTGGCCCACAGGTGGGAGCCACGTGTGCCATCCCACACATCCCTTCCTGAGGCTGCAGAGGTCCCGACATCCCTCCCCTTTATTTTCCTGTTTATGCGCAGCGTGCGTAAATTCATGCGTTGCCTGGTTTCGGCTACTCTTCGACCATCTAGTTATTGCTGGACCCTCCGAGAAGTACTGGAAACCTTGGATTTTCTAAATGAGTCTAAAAATAAACTCTTTGAGGGGAAAAAAAAATCTTGGACAGTTGGCACAGGCATATTATTTCTTTCTTTTCCTTCCTCTTCCTGGTCCTCTGCATCCCTGAACAGTCAAGAATCTGGTCAGTTAGAGGCACTGAGGGCCTAAGAAGGTACCCCTGGGCAAATGTCCAAGGGCTCCTGGACACCTCGGGGGCGCTGGTTGGAACCCTGGGTAGCTCTCTCCGAGGGGCACCCGCTCAGAGAGTGGGGTTTCAGGAGGCTGGATTCAGGCAAGGCTGCAGGGGGAGGCGGTGGCTGTCTGCGAGCTTGCACGCAGCTCCTGCAGGGCCTGGCGGGCCGCGCCCCCACCCCTGCGCGCCTCCCTCTCCTGACTTTTTCTCTGCCCCGAACAATCAGGGACTTGTGCTTGGCGGCCGAAGGAGCCACGGAGCTGGCTGGCCGCGGAGGAGGCGACGTCATGGATTCCTGAGTGTGAAGTTTTCAGGAAAGCCCTTAGTTTTGGAGATGGACGGGATCCAGGGGTTTCCATGGCGCTGAGTAAACAGGAGGAAACAGTGAGGGAATCCCGTTATTTTACTGCATTGAAAGCCTATAAACACGCAGCGCGGGGAAGGAAGTCGCGTTGCCGCTGGAGTAAGCGACCGCGGAGCGCCAGAAGCCCGGGAGCCTGAGCCGGAGCACGGAGCACGGCAGCGGGAGCACGGAGAGCCGGAGCCGGAGCCGGAGCACAGGAGCGGGAGCACGAGGAGCCAGAGCTCCACAGCGGAGCCTGGGCGCTGCAGCCTCTGCGCCGCTCCGCCGGATCGAAGCACCGGGTTCCCAGCCGGCTGAGCCCGGCGCTTCCAGATGCAGCGCCCCGCATTGCGCAGGCCAGGCCCCCGCCAGCCCCTCCGCACCATGGGGTCTGCGGACCGAGGTAACTGCGCCACAGCCCTCTGCATCCCTGCCCGCATTCCTGCCCGCATCCCTGCTGGCATCCTCGCATCGCATCCCTGCTCCGCTGCCCCCTACCCCCAAGACCCCCCGCTGTCCCCGCTCGCAGGTAGATGCGTAGACGCAGCTGAGCAAGGGCGCACGCGCGCGTCTTGGCTGCGGGTGGTAACTCTAGGAAGCGTCCCTAGGCGGGATTCCCTGTGTGTGTGTTGGGACACTGGGAGAGGGGTCTCGCTGCCAACCGCTGGCTTCTTGTCTTGCTGCTCGACTTTGACAGCAGGGTCCATCATCCTTGTCATCATTATTATTTAACTTAAAATAAATAAATAAAAACAGGCTTGACATTTTGCTATTCCCCAATACAGAGAGACTTCTCTTTCCAGTAGTCACATCAACTGATGCTTTGGGCCATTCAAGGCATTTAAGCCATTTTCTCCCCCTTCTGGGGGATGTGTCTGAGGGCTCTTCCAGCTCTTCCATCCTCATTTAAAGTACGAAGTATCATCAGCTTGCTCTGCCAAAGGGATCATAGAAGCCCCACTGTCCCCGTTTCTGCTCCGTCTTCTTCCTTTTTAGATATAACCTTGAAGCCATTCAATTTGGTCCTCATGGGAGGGAGGCAATGCATGAGAATATGACATGAAACCTAGCCCATCTGGTTGGGATCGTGAGGGGTTTGGGCTGCGGATTCAGAAATTAAGTCTTTCAAGTGGAAGCTGTTGGATAGCCTGCTGTGAGGTCAGCTTGTGTGCAGGGACCGGGCACCGCCAAATGGGAAGGGCTGAAGGGTTAAGCGGAATACGTCCGCGTAGGAGGAGTTAGCCTCGTGTCATAAAATCCGAGCTGAATGTAGGTTTTGTGCTCTGCGCGGTAGACTGAAGTCCTGGGGGGCGCGGTGGGGCGGAGGCAAGGACATTTTGGCAAGTGAGCTTGAGGGGGCTCTTGCTGAAAAGGCAGATCCAAGCCCACCGCCCTTAGGTAAAAGGTGGTTGAGCCACCTCCAACCTCAGCGTATTTTGAGTGGAGCGGGACGTTTGAAAGCCAGATCCTGCCAGCGCTTGGGACCTTTTCACCGGTACTGGATTATCCTGTCCTTTGCTAGTGGTCCAGCGGCAGTGGTGCAATGAGACAGTGACGACAGGAAAAAAAAAAAAGCGCTACTCTTATGTCAGATGTCGGAGGGATGCTTCCGAGGCAGGCCGCACACATGCGAAGGTTGTAGAACCAGAACTAAGACATGGATGCTCTGACGGTGGGGGTGGGGGTGGGGGACAGACAGATGCCAGATTTAGCTCCAGGAGGGAGAGAGGGAGGGAGGGAGAGAGGGAGAGAGAGACATAGCGAGAACTCAGAGGAGAACTCTGGCTTCTGTTCTTGCCTTACTGTGGCTGCTGGGTCCCTCTGCTCTGGGCTGAGAACGTTGCTTCTCTGTTAAGGTCTGGAAGGACACATGCCAGTGTGTCTGTGTTCAAGTGTACGGAAACAGCAGGCGTGTGGACACCAGTGTGCTTGTTGTATGTGCAGGACACAAGGCACCAGATTGCTCCTGGCAGACATGCCACAGCAATAGGGCGGGCAGAAAACAGCTCCAGGCATCACAGATGGGATGAGCCAATCACTGTGCCCTGCATAGGGGTCCCCAGAGAAAACAATTAGGATGTCATTCAACTCGACTGCCCGCTGGATGAGACTTACAGATTCCCGGGGAGCATGCTGATGGGCGATCCCTAAGCAAAGGATAGAATACTTGCACAGCAAGAAAACTAGCAAATTTGCTACTTGCTGTGCAGCATTGGCCTGAAGCCCCAGGGGAGCTTAAAGATGTGAGAGAGGTGTGTTCAGTGTTATCTGAAAGGTGATGGAAAGAATTTTAGGAATAAACAAACTTGAAATGAGCTTTGCTCCCTCCCAGGTCCCAGTTTCTTGACTTCTTTGTGGACTAGGATAGCTGCTTAGCTACATCACAGCTATGAGATATCAGAGAAGTTATCCTTAACCTTTCTGTGTCTCGACTGAGAGTCGATGGCAGCTTCTGTTACGCGGTGATTGTGGGAGTCAACAAACCCCTAACACAATGTCTTTCTCATCACCAGTACTCTGTAAACGTTAGCTGTGATTCCTATAATATTAAAGATAGAAACTAATAAATGATGTATAGAAACTGAACATCAGCAAACATTCTTTGAATACATTTTTTTTTTTAGATCATGCCCTGCCCCCTTCTTTTGAAACTGGGTCTCATGTAGCCCAGGCTAGCCTCAAATTCATTGTGTGACTGAGGATAACCTTGAACTTCTGATCCTTCTGCCTCCACCTCCAGAGTGCTGGGGTTACAGATATGAGCTACCATGCCCGGGATATGAGACTGAACTCAGAGCTTCATGCATGCCAGGCAATCTCTTCACTGACTGAACCACATCTCCAGTCCCCTAGACCTCTTAAGTATTTTTTAAACTTACAGGAGCTTTGGAATGACACAGATTGGGTTAAGATGGTGACTTCAGAAGCTCAATTTCCTCATTTGCAAAAAATGAATAATGACAGTCTTCCCGGGGTTGACATGCGCGTCACACGAAACCATGCATGTAAAAGACTTAGCTCTGTGTAACATGCGGTGAGCGCACACTCAGTGTTAGTGTCTGATGGCTGAGGAAAGCAAGACAGCTTTGCCAACAGTCACATACATGAGGAAAAGCATAGGGCCCGGCCCTGGGTGAGCCACTGCTCTCCCTGTTGACTTTGTGTTGACTCAGGGCTGGCTGGGGCTGGCTGCTGTAGGAGTACGCCTTTTCCTTCTCACAGAGGCTGTATTTGAAGGGTAACGTACTCGCCCTCCATGGAGGAGGGCAGCAGCTGGCTAAGGGTTACCCAGGAAGAAAGCGGCAGAGTCAATTTGAACCACAGGCCCAGCTGTCTCAGATGCTTGCTGATGTCACCCAGTCTTCTGAATTGACATACACATAACTGAGACCTCAGCTCTAGGCTCTTTCTCCAACCCCAGATGTTCTCTGACACATCTTGGAAGGGAAGAAGAAATATAGGAGAGACAGGGAAACTGAGGCAGGCAGAGAAGGTGCCTAGCCTAGCCCTAGCCTTGCCTCATCTCAGGACAATAGAAGGACATTTTCACTGCCATTAGAGGGGAGTGGCCAGCAAAGAGGCTGAGAACAGAGCTGCCAAGGCCTCTTCCTGGCTGGTCCCCTTCGGCTCCCCAGGCAGCCCACCCTGCAGAGAGCCTTCTAAGTCTATGTCTCCACGTCATGGAAAGCTGCAGAAGGAAGCTCTCCAGTGCAGATGTGAATTTTCTGAAGCTGTTTTCTTATCATGTCTGGAAGCCCCTGGAAGGCAGGGTCAGCCCTCTTATTCTGTGAGTCTCCAGGGGCTCCCAGGAGCAATTTATGATGCCCTAGAGGTCAACAGCCCGGGTGCTGGTCCTGGAGTCCAATCCACCTCTGCTACTTGAGATTTGTGTGACATGGTGCAAAGAACCTCCCTTTCCCGTGCCTCAGTTTCCCTATAGATAAGAGAGTAATAGTAAGTTTTGGGCTGAGCAGCATTTAGAACAGCTGCCCCCGGCTGGAGAGATGGCTCGCTCAGTGTGTGAAGAGCTGGAGACAGATTTTCCTTTGGGCCGCCAGCTCACAAATAATGACAAATAATATTAATTGTGAATGCTCGGTCTTAGCTGAGGCTTGTCCCACTAGCTCTTATAACGAATTAACCAGTTTTTAAAATCTGCATTTTACCACGTGGCTTTTTACCTTTTTTTCATTTTGCAT
Organism: Peromyscus eremicus; assembly: GCF_949786415.1. Lineage (NCBI taxonomy): Eukaryota > Metazoa > Chordata > Mammalia > Rodentia > Cricetidae > Peromyscus > Peromyscus eremicus. The sequence continues at coordinate 142,177,426 of NC_081419.1, read as the reverse complement.
GTCTGACTCCTTCCATGTCTCGTTGGCGAGGGTCTCCTCTGTGCCTCGATTATCTCCTACCTCCCCTCTCTGCCCGGAAGTCCCGCCTATACCTCCTGCCTAGCCATTGGCCCTTCAGCTTTTTATTGCACCAATCACAGCAACACACCCTCACACAGTAGAAATATCCCACAGCAGAGAGCTTGCTGTGCAAGCATGAAGGGCCGAGCTTGGATTCCTAGCACTCACTCACATAAAAACTGGGATAGAGGCGCACGCAAGCCCGGAACCCCAGTGTTGGGGAGGGCGGGGCCAGATGGATCCTGGCCAGCCAATCTAGCCAAAACCGTAAGCTCCAGATTCAGCGAGAGACCGTCTCAGAAAATCAGGTGGGGAGTGACTGAAGAAGACACCTTATGGCTCTCACGTGCACACACACAGGCTAGTACATCAACACACACACACACACACACACACACACACACACAAATTCACACACACACACTCACACATTCTCTCACACACACAGACACACACTCACACACTGTCTCACACTCTTACACACACTCTCACACATTCACTCACTCATATATTCTCACATTCACATACACACACACAATCTCACATATTCACACATAGATGCACTCACACACTCACATTCAAACATATTCACACATACACACACAACTCATACACACTCAAACATTCACACACCCACTCAAACATTCACACATACACAACTCACACATACTCAAACATTCACACACACACTCACACATACACACAACTCACACACACACTCACACACGCTCACATACACTCATGCACTCACAGATCCTAAAGCAGCTGACCTTTCCATTTCCACGGAGCCAGTGGGCAAGAGTCTGCCCTTGTGAGGAGTGTACTCTGGGGCAAGTGCATGCCTGCTTACCCATGTGTGTACAGGTTTGCATGCACTTGAACATGTGAATTCATGTGTGTGCGCACACATACACGTGCGTACTCCTGTGGTATAGTTGGTTAGGCCAGCTCCTGTGGCTAGTGTAACTGGTCATCACAGACAGTGCTGCTTACATGGAAAGAACTTCTGCACTGTGGTGAGGATCGGCAGTTGGGAGTTGGGTGCTGGCAGGGCCATGCTCTCTGAAGGTTCAGTGCAGACCTTGCTTGTCTCCTCTGGCTTCTCATGGCTCCCAAATCCTGGCTTCTGTGGCTGTGGCTGCATCCTTACACTCCGCCTCTGTCTTCCTGGGGCCTCTATGGATTGCTCACCCTTCCAAAGATCACAGCCTTGGGTCTAGACTCCTTAGCTCTTGCATGGTCTTGTTTCACCCATTCATATCTTTGAAGAACTTCTTCTCAATGAGTCCTGATTCCTAGACAGCCAGTGTGAAGACTTGAAGTTTGTTTTTGGAGAGAGAGCAGAACACGTTAATACCAGCAGTAGGTTCTTTTGTTTGTTTGTTTTTTGTTTTTGTTTTTCGAGGTAGCGTTTCTCTGTATTGTTTTGGTGTCTGTCCTGGATCTTGCTCTGTAGACCAGTCTGGCCTCGAACTCACAGAGCTCCACTTGGCTCTGCCTACCGAGTGCTGGGATTAAAGGCGTGTGCCACCACTGCCTGGCTAGCAGTAGGTTCTTAATGCAGCCAGGACACCTCCTCTTCCCCAGGGAGATGGGCTTTTGTTGAGTCCCAAGTGATACGTGCTCTGCCTGCACACTATGCCCAGCAAAAGGGCAGAGGGGAACACAGTGGAAGCTGAGGTCACAGGTGTGCACCAGGACAGGTCATAAAGGATGTGGTAAGGGGTTCAAAGTTCCCAATCAGGGTCACATGGGAAAATTCAGTGGCATGGTGTATAGTCTTCTTAGCAGGCCCAGACTGAAGAGAGAGGCCTAGAGTCAGGTTGGACCCCTTGCTGGGGAAGCAGATGAGGGGCTTGGGCAGGGGACAGAAACCAGTGTGGGGTGGAAGAAAGAGTCAGGAGTAATGTCTCCCTGCTCCATGGTTCTCAAACTATGTTCCCCAGGACACTGTGGGGTTCCACAGGGATACTTTCTATTTTGGCACCTGAGGTGCTGAACATCACCACCTGTGTGGGCTCCAGTTTCTTGAGGTGGGAAGTGGTGTGGTGGGCAATCACTACACTAAGGGTGGTCTTCTTGTGGGCTAGTGGAAACCCAGTCTAAAGCCTGCAGTCTAGGCCAACTGGTTGCTTGTGCTTGCTGCCATTGTTGCTGTGTGTGTGTGTGTGTGTGTGTGTGTGTGTGTGTGACACACATTACTGTTCTCTAGCCTTGGAATGTCAACCTAGTGCCAGGATTATTGGAATGCACCATTCTGCCTAACTTATTTGTTTTATTTTAGTTCATTTTTCAAGGCAAGACCTTGTGTAGCCCTGGCTGGCCCAGTTCTTGTGGGAGTACAGGCACAGGAATACCATGCTTGGCTTATTTTGTTGTTTAAACTTAAGCTATTACTTTCTGCCCACCAAAGGAGCTTCCAGGGTCCTTCCTAATGGATTAGGGATATTTTTGTACCAAGTTCCAGGGGTCTTTCTGCCTGCTCTGGATAGCCTATGTCACCCTTAGCCTGAGAGTGAAATGTTTGCGTCAATGCTGGACCGAGCAGGGAGAAGAGCAGCTGGGGTGCAGAAGGCCAGGATGTTTGTGTTTGCGGGTCACACAGAAACTGCAGAGAATCTGAAAGAGGCACAGCCATGCCAGGTCATCACATACCAAGCAGGCAGCAAACAAAGGTGAAGTATGTTGGTCGCATAGAAGGAGGAGAGAGACGGGGTGGTGGCACTGGGGGACACAACGTGGTAGAGTGCTTGCCTAGCTTGCAAGAGGCTCTGGATCAATTCCTGGCACTGTATAAAACTGGGCACTCACCTCGAATTCTAGTACTCTGGAGGTGGAGGACCAGGAGTTCACAGCGATCCTTGACTACATAGCAAGTTCAAGGGCAGCTTGGGCTACATGAAATCCTATTTCAAAAAAGGAAATACAATGAAAATTAAAAGTAGCAGAACTTTTAAAAATTAAAAGGAACGTGTGTGTGCGTGCGTGTGTGCGTGCGTGTGTGTGTGTGTGTGTGTGTGTGTGTGTGTGTGTGTGTGCCTTGTTTTTGGAGGAGAACAGTGGCACTCCAAAGTGAGGTCTCTGGTTCAGCATCTATTCCCATCATCACCTAACTTCAAAGTTTGTTAGGTATGGTGGCCTACACCTGTAATCCCAGCACTGAGGAATTGAGGCAGGAGGATAGCCTGAGCTACAACACAAGATCTTGCCTCACAAATCCACTGACTAGGGGTGTAGCTCAGCGGTGCAGTGCTTGTCTAGTGTGGGTGAGGCCTGGGCCAGAGCCACAGCTTCACGCAAAGGAAAAACCCTCGTGACCCCGGTGACCAGAAGGTCATTGCCTGAGCCTTGAGCAAATCACTCTAGAGGTCAGACACAGAGAGTGGCCAGAAACCCAGCCACCAAAATGAGCCACAGTTAACGAGGTGTTTTAGAAACAAAAATAAAAGAAAGAGTCTTGCGATGATCTATAAAAATTAGAACCGTTTCAAATAGAGGCAGCCCGGGTATTGCTTCTATTCCCATTTCCCTCAGAGTCCACTTGGTCTCAGTGGACCTGCCACCCATCTTTAACTCTCAGGAGTTTGTTTGCCATGGAGGTTTTTTTGTTTTGTATATAACTTGCTTTTAATAAACAAGGCACAAAAATATAGTTTAAGGGTGATGAAATGGCTCTCCAGGTTAAGAGTGCTTGCTGCCAAGCCGGAGGACTGGAGTTCAATTCCCAGAACCTGTAGCTAGAGTTTTCCTGACTTGCCCACAGTCAGGGCAAATCTCTTTCACCTGCCAGTCCCACAGCCTCTCAGACCCGACCAAGTAAACACAGAGACTTATGTTGCTTTCAAACTGTATGGCCATGGCAGGCTTCTTGCTAACTGTTCTTATAGCTTAAATTAATCCATTTCCTTTAATCTATACCTTGCCACATGGCTCGTGGCTTACCGGTATCTTCACAAGCTGTTTCTCATCGTGGTGGCTGGCAGTGTCTCTCTGACTCAGCCTTCCACTTCCCAGCTTTATTCTCCTCCTTGCCCCGCCTACACTTCCTGCCTAGCCAACGGCCAATCAGTGTTTTATTGATTAATTAGCAACACATTTGCCATACATCCCACAGCAGGAACCCGCATGGTAGATGGAAGGATCGGATTCCATGAAAGACACTGACCTCCACATGTGCACAATGGCATATGTGCACACACGAAATAATTGTAAAAGGATAATGTCAAAGTACCAGGGGTTTGCCACCTCTTGAATTTCACTCTTTTGAGGGTGGTGGTCTAGCAATTTATCTTTAGATAAAACTCACTATGTAGCCCAGGCTGGCATCAAACTTATAGCAATCCCCCTGCCTCGGTCTCTGAAGTACTGGGATTATGGGTGTGCATCAGCCTGCCTGGTGATTTTGATCCTCTTCTTCTACTCCTCAGCTAGACCCTGGTAGCAAAACACCTCTATCAATATCACATTATTAGCATCTAGAGCAGTAATGAATCCTAGAGTGTGATGAAGTTGAGGATTATTGCTTCGGGGATCCAGTAGAGAGTGATTCTACTTTTCTGATTGGATTTATAGTGCTCAGCACCTGCTCTTTGCAGTCAGTGGTCATAGAGGCTGTCATTGGGATGTGGGGTTTGTGGCCAGAATTTATGGCCTATTCATTAAATCAGTATCAGGGCACTGCACAGAAGAAAGGCTCTGAGCATCCTGCTCCAGATTTAGTGAGAATTCAATGATGCAACAGCCGAGCACTAAACCACGTTCAAGGTTTTCCCAACTGGGTCTTCCCAAGCGTGGGTGCTGGTGTCCATGCATGTCACACCCCAGGAAGCTGTTACTCTGGTTGGCAGTGAAGGAGATGGAGGTGCAGAAAAGGCCAGCATCCTGTAGTCTAGGAAGAGATCAGATGGGATCCAGGGCCTTGAGTTGGGCTGTTCTTATTTATCCCTCAAAACTGGCTCTGGTGAGACATTCGTGTTTGTACCTGTGGGAGCCACTGGCCTTCTCGAAGGTCAGTTTGGAAGTGTGTGTGTGTGTGTGTGTGTGTGTGTGTGTGTATGTGTGTGTGTCCCCAAATGTAGCATGTGTGTCTCCCTGGCTCCTTATCTGTAGAGTGTCTTTATTAATATGCATTTTTATTGTTGTTCTTGTTACTTGTTTCGGGATTCTCTGATGAACTTAACAGGACATTCTCTATACACAGAACAGATTCTTCTCTCTTTTAAAAACACCATGTGTTTGCAGTGTGTCTCTGAAGCCACTATGTCAGATGAAATGTTTATGTAGAAACAGTAACAGGTCATATACCCATGCTCGGGGCTTGGGTGCACACGTGCAAAGTGACATTGGTTGTCACAGCCTCCAATCTATCAGTCCAGTGCCATCTTGCCAGCCAAGCAGGGAGTGGCTCTTCTCATATTTTGTCCCTGATCTGTCCCCCAGGGGGAAGCATTGGGCCCATTATTGCATCACCCTCCTTCCATGTCCTAGGTATCACTGAAGGCCTGAGGACAGGTGAAGAACAAAGAAGCCAGTGAAGTCTGACTTTTAATGGCTCAGGAGATAGCTAAGTCCATAGAGTGCTTGCTCTGTGAGCATGAAGATTTGAGATCAACCCTGAAACCCATATTAGAACAGACATTCAGGGCGTAGTGCTGTGTGCTTGCAATCCCAGCACCAGAGAGGTGTCGGGAGGTGGGTCCCTGGCACTCAGTGTTCCACCAGCCCAGACTTACTTGGGAAGCTCCAGAACCGTGAGAAACCCCATCTCAAAGCAAAATGAGAAGGTGGACCCCGTCAGAGGATGCGCTTGAGGCTGTTCACTGGCCTCCACACACAAGCACACAGGTGAACATGCTCAATATACAAACCTGAATTTTATATAAACACTGAAAAAAATGAACGCGATTATTTCCCCATACATACATATTTAAGGACCTATGTTTTTAAAAAGGATTAGCTGTTTAAAGTTCAAACTTAACTGGGCATCTTATGTTTCTGTTTGCTAAAATTGGCTACCCCAGATATTCAAGTGAAGAAAATGGACAGCCCTTGCCCCTGCCTTCCAAGCACTCACATTCATTTTTAAGAATAGGTAATAAATAGATTAAATAAATATGCACATAAAGAATGGGGCAGGGGCAGGGCTGACAAGAAGCATGAGAAGGGACAGAGGATGCCCAGGGTGTCATTTCTTCTGGGGGCAGGCAAAGAGAGTCTCTCTGGGGAGGTGATGTCGGAGCTAAGACATGGCCAAAGAATGATAGTGTCAGAGGGAACAGCAGGTGCAAAAGCCCTGTGGTGGGTTCATGCTGGGCATTCTCTAGAGCAAGTGACTGATCCACAGGCAGAAGGAGAGAGAGAGAGAGGGTGGTTGGGCATGATACTCAAAACAGCTGAGGGAGCCGACGTAGAACTTTGCCTTTCTGTTTCATTCTAAACTTGACAGGAAGCTACTGGAGGATTGCTGTATGTATGGATGGATGTATATATTTAAAAGAGTTTAATTACATGTATATGTCTGTGTCTCTATGACTATGTTTGTGAGTGCCTGCCAGAAGAGGGCATCAGATCCCTTGGAGTTGGAGTTACAGACAGTTGTGAGCTGCCTGATGTGGGGGTGCTGGGAACTAAATTCAGGTCCTCTGCAAGAGCAGTATGTATTCTTAACTGCTGAGCCAGCTCCCTAATCCCAGGTATGTGTATGTTCAAGATTTTTACGTGTATGAATATTTTGCATGAATGTATGTATCTGCACCATGTTCATGCAATGCGCAGAGAGGGCATTTGATCCCCATGGAACTGACGTCATCGGTGCTTGTGAGCCGCCATGTAGATGCCAAGAACCAAACTCAGGTCGTCTGCAAGCGCGACAGTGATTCTACCATGGAGCCAGCTCTCCAGGCCCCGGATGTAGATTTTTAAAGAACCCTCTTGTTGCTCAGTGTCCAGGCACAAGTGGAAACAGCGGATCCGAAGAGGAAGCTGCTGTGGTCTAGCAGGAGGGAGGTGAGGGGGCCTTGATGATGAGCAGGAAGAGGAATGGTGGAGCTGGCGAGGGATGGTCAGGTTTGGGGATACATTTGAAACAGATCTCCCCTCAGTTTCTGAGTTTGGGTGTGGGATGAGGAGAGGAAGCAGAGCTGCTCTGATTTCTGGGGGATGAATGGGAGGGCAATATGTGGGCTGGGGTTAGGAAAAACAACACAGCATCAGGGATTGGCTTTGGAGATCTCTTTTGGATACCCAAACGGGCAATCTGAGCCTGCATATCCCAGAGAGACCCAGAGGCGGAGCTGCACATGATAGATTGCTTTATGGATGTCACCTGACCCTCAATCTTCTCTCAGGTCCTCCATTGCTTCATATTTCCCTGCCTCAGGGCTCTCACACATATTATTCCTTGGCTAACTTCTATTCAACCGAATGGTCCCAGTTTTAGGGAGCCAAAGGCTTCCCTGCGTTTCCTATCGACATCAAGAGTTCCCTAATGTGATCACGGGCACACCTTCTTTCCTTCTATGGTATTATCTGTGTCTGTAATTGGGGTCAATATTGGCCAAACTGAGCTGGATTCTGGATCAGTCAGTACCAATGTCTGCTGCATGTTTCAACCCCAGCGGCTCCACTGGTTTGCCACTGTGCTTTTGTTGGGGAGGCTGGGGACATGAAAATGCCTTTACAGGAATGTCAACAGCAGAGCAAGAGAAGGGCCATGGAGCTGTGCTGTCAAGGCCTCTGTCCCACCCCATCCAGGGCCTCCCATGCATAGAGGCCATGTTTTCTGCTCCCATTCTTGCTCTGGAATAAAAGAATACGCATTTCCCCAGCCCAAGGCCCCAACCCTCAAGCTAGCCTTGAGAAAAGAATGCACCTTGCTCCACAGCTCCCATGAGAGCATTGCTCTGGGTCAGGGCCTGGTCTGAACCCTCCCTGTAATAACCTTAGTGCAGAGGTCATATCTAGGTTGGTCTGAGAAGATGCCTACTTTTCTGAAGAACAACCAAGTCAACATTCTGAGTGGAAAGTGGGGGATGGCTCTTCCCAAGGCTGGCTTCTGTGGAGCACTCCATCAGTGGAGAGGCCATCTTCCCTTCATTGGCTTATCTTGTTCTTGGGGGCAGCAAGACCAGATTGGAAGGAAGTAGGTTCTTGTCCTAGCAGTTGGGTAGCCAGGTTTAGCCTCAGAGAGGAGGATAGTTAAAGAGAAACTTATACATACAAAGAGAGTCATGCCATCTATCCCTTCTTCCCATCTCCACCCACCCGTATATCCATTTACCCATCCATATATCAATCCACCCATCCATCTAAACATATATCCTATCCATCCATCTATCTATCCATCCATCTATCTATCCATCCATCTATCATCCATCCATCATCCATCCATCCATCTATCCACCATCCACCCATCTTTCCATCCATCCATCCACACATTTATCCACTTAAAACCATCCACCCATCTGTGCAAATATCTCTCTATTCAAATACTCATGTATCCACCCAAGCTCCATTCATGAATACACCACTGTACATAAAACTGTGAATGAGGTTGTCATGGCCCCCACCTTAGTGGATCTCATAGGTCTTTGGAGATAAAATTCTCTGATTGGCCAGGTCTGGATAATCCATTCTCTTCTTCAGCAGGCACAAAGGGACAACTGTGTTGATATTTCTGCCAAGCTCCTCTTAAGAGCAGCTTCCCAGGGGCTGGAGTACAGTTCAGTGGTGGAATAATTGCCTAATATTCATGAGACTTTGGGTTCAGGTCCTAACACTGAAGAGAAAGTAGCTTCCCAGATGAGCACCCCTGAGAGCTGTTACCAGAACAGGAGAAAGGATTCTGGGCAGGCACAGACAAAGGATGACCACTTGATCAGAAGCATTTAGTCATCATGGGTGGGGCAGATCAGCAGTTCTCAACCTGTGGGTCACAACCCCCTTTGCATCAAATGACCCTTTCACAGGGGTCTCCTAGGATCATCAGAAAACACAGATACTTCCATTGCAATTCATAACAGTAGCAAAATTACAGTTATGAAGTAGCAATGAAAATAACTTTATGCTTGGGGTCATGAGGAACTGTATCAAAGGGTGTCAGCCTTAGGAAAGTTGAGAACCACTGGGGTAGAGGGATAGGAAAGAATGGGAAAGAATGGGCGGGGTGGATGAGGATTCAAGAGCTTGTCTTCATCTGTATGACAGTGGGTCTTTTGTTTCTCCTTGGCCAAATATCAGAGTCTGACCTGGACCCCTGTTGTAAGGACCTGTGAAGATCCATTTCCTCCTAGAGATGTGGATATCAAGGTCTTGGCTGGAGTCTGAACCAGTTGCTGTCACATTGGCCTCTCATTTGGAAGCATATGGAGAGCTTTTTTAAAAACGCAGATGTCAGGAGCCCCATGGCCAACTTTTAGCGTTCTGGTTAAATTGGTGCCCCATGAGGCTCGGGAGGCTGAATGTGTTAACTAGTCTCCACGAGATTCCAGTGTGTGCCTGGGTGTTAGGAAACTCTACACACAGTTGCGCCCCTTCACTTCCGTGTCCTGTGACGAGGGCAGAGGGATGGCCTTGCAGATGCTGCATCTCAGCAAATGTTTGTGAGAAGAGCAGTGAGAGCCGTTCCTTTGTTTTTGGCTGTGAGAGTTTCTCTCTCTCTAGCCCAGGCTGACCCCAAACTTGAAGGAATCTTACTACCTCTGCCTCTCAGGGGTTGGGATTATTGGCATGCGTGGCTACGCCCAGTTCAGTGATGGATAGCTTGAAAGCAGACCTCCATGGTGGAGTAGTGGCTCCTCCTGGAGAGTGCCTGCCTCTGTCCCCCTTCCTCCTGGTCCACACTGCCATCATTATCATCAAGCCTGGGGTGTGGCCAGGACCTGAGGCTCCTCCCACCCAGACTTCTGATCTTTTGATTTTTTTTCCTGAAGTCTTAATTACCTCCTCACCTGTGGCCCCATGTGAAGGCCTGACCTTTAAAAAGCTGTTCTGGTCATTGTAACCAGGGCATCGGGGACCACTGCCCGTTTCTCAGTTTGAGAAGTTAGAAGCTGGAAGGCTCTTGGAGGGTGGCCCTGGGTTCTGATGTGTTCAGCAGCCACCACACTTTCACCTTGGGGGCTTGATCAAAAGTTCATATTCCCGGGCTTGAATCCAGACTTATGGAACCAAAAGCCAGGGGGTGGAGCCTGGTAATCTACATTTTACATCAGCAGGATGTAGGAGTTACCTGTCAGCCCTGCCTCCCACACACCAGACCACTTCCTGTTCTCACTGCCAGGACAGGGTCCCCAGATCGTCATCAATCAAACTCTTCGCGTGTCACTTCCCCCTGGCGCCAAAGCCTTCCCACCCTCTCCTGGTGGTCAAAGTGTGTCTTTATCCCTTATCTGTCCCACAGGGCTACAGTGGTTGCTATATGCTGGGTGGCATGTGGTAGGTGGCCCAGGCCTGGTCCATTGAGGTTGGGGCTTGCAAGTCAGACACTTGGAACAGCACCATGCCAGAGAAGACAGGGCACCCCTCCGCAGCGAAGGAGAGGAACCAGGAAAGACTTAGCGAATGGTCCCTAAGGTAGAGCTCGCAAGCTGCAGCTTCTGGCGGGACTGTGGGCCAGACAGTGGCAGGTGAAGCAGAAGTTGCCTGGGCCTGTCACTCAGGCCAGACCGGGCTGTGCCCCTCCCCGTCCGGGTGGCGCCCCGCCCCGCCAGCCACCGCCGTCCCGCCCCCGCCCCCTCCAGGCTGCAACAGGTGCCTTGAGCAGGAAGCTGGCGCCGCCACCCGCTCCCCGGACGGACGCGTCCAGGACCCACTGCGCTCGCGAGCCATCCCCGGCCCCGGCGTGCGCCCCAGACACGGTGACCCCGGTTCGCGCGAGCCTCTTCCCCTCACCGCGACCCTACCAGGCCCCGTAGCCCGGCTGCCCCGAGCCATGGACGTCCCTGAGCAGCAGCCCGACCCCGACGGTGGGGACGGCCCAGGCCACGAGCCCGGGGGCAGTCCCCAGGACGAGCTGGACTTTTCCATCCTCTTCGATTATGACTATCTGAACCCCATCGAAGGTCGGTGGAGGCTCCTCGCCGCCTGGCCCTCGAGCCCTGGCGGGGACATGGGCCTGGGGACCCGGTGCAGGGCTTCCTCAGGAGTTTGCAGCAGGGATTGCCCCTGCCCTGGTGACAGGGAGGTTAGCTGGAGACAGTGGCTGCACCATCCTGAGGGGGGCGGCTTCCAGATCCTCCTGAGGGTCGCTGTTAGCATCAACAAAGGATGGTCAGGTCCCCAGGACACCCCAGAGGTAGTGGAAGTGATGTCTTATCCTTCTGAGAGTGGAGTCGGTGGAGGGGTGTGTGCCCAGGGATGCCAGGGAGGCTGCTACAGAGTCTGACAGTCTTACCCCTGAGACAGTGGCCCTGCGGCATCCTGGAAGCCGGTTGTTGGGGACTTTGTGTTGAAACTAAGGAAGAGGCTGTGTGTCTAATGCTAGAGGGTGGTTTGCCTTGGGTGTCAGGAGGCTGGCCCATTTCCTCTCTGAGTTTACAGTCACCGCAGGTGGACCAGCGAAGCTTGCTAAGTGATCTTCCACCAGCCCCTCACCCATGCTATAGCAGATGGGCACCTGGGTGAGGAGGACACGGGTTATTTCTGCCTGAGTTCAGTCTGTGCCTTCATTTGCTCTCTGCTGCTGGGGGCTGGGCAAACGCCCCCATCACTTCAGTGTTCAGTAACACGCTGTCAGAGGCAGGAGGAGGCTCTACGCCAAGCCTCACATTTTCTGGTTAGAAAGCTTGTTGTCTGGGAGCAAACAAGAACCTAACCGGGCTTCCTGATTTTAACAGCTCACCATGCTTGTGGCAGGCTCAGGGGCAAGGCTGCTGGCAGCCTCCAGATGCCCCGATGGCTCCAGGCTTGCTGGCATCTGGTGGAGCCTGGTGCGTAGGAAGGACTGTGGTGCTGGCTGGGGAAAGATGTCTGTTGCTGAGTCCTGGTGACATTAACCCTTTTCCCCAGCAGGTTCCTCATGGGCGACCTTTGGGAAGAGACTTGCTTGGTGACAGTTTTGTGTTTTGGCTAGAGGTGGTGACAGCAGTGGAGGAGCGAGTGTTTGTGTTTTAGAGTTCCATTCTGGGGACAGCCTTCCATTGAAAAGACACAGTTAGGAATCTGTAAGCCGGTCACACGTATCAGTGGTCTCTGCATTCATTAAGATTAAAGTCATGTCTGGCGGTGTGTTCTCAAGTTTACAGTCTCTCTCTCTCTCTCTCTCTCTCTCTCTCTCTCTCTCTCTCTCTCTCTCTCCCTCTGAGGTGAGGGTGGAGGGTGAGGATTTCCGGGGAAATAGTTTCCAAGCCAAATCTGGTGGGAGGTGCTTTTTATAGTTTTTCTTGGCAAGTGGGGCTCGGTGGCCATCAGATGGGTAGCTTAATGACCATGTGGAAGCCTAGTAACCTGTGTTGTTGTTTTTTTAACAATAAACTTTATTTTGGGGTTCCAGTTTCCCATTTATAGAAGCACTATGACAGTAACCCAGAATTCTCATATACCCAGCACCCCTCCCTCTTGTTCTGGGCCTGAGACATTAGCAGGGTATGTCTATTTGGTGCTGATCCTTGGTCATTAAGAAAAGTTCATGCTTTTTCGGTGTGTGTGTGTGTGTGTGTGTGTGTGTGTGTGTGTGTGTGTGTGTTTTCATAGCCTTGAAGTACTGTGTTAGAAATAGGTGCTATAGATATGTTATATGCAGCTTATTTAATTTATGTCTGTGACAGGGTATCATGTAGCTTAGGCTGTCCTGGAATTAGACAGCTTCCTTACCACAACATCTTCAGTGCTGGGATCACAGGCTTATGCTGTGTTTTGAGTTTTTCTGTTGTTTTTCTCACAGTTAGATTAGGGCTAGAGGTGTTTGGGAGATCATAGGAGTGTGGGGCCATTCTCTTTTTATGTCAAGGGTACATACTGCCAGCTTGATTCACTGCTGATGACCTGACCTTCCCCGGAGGGGAAGGACCTGTGAGTTCCTTCTTGGTGCCTCCTTTCTAAATTGTATTCCTAGGAAAGTCACTCTGTGAGACCCTTGCTCAGATGAGCGAATGTTGCTCTGGGAATCTGTTGGAAAGTGAGGTCTCTGGGTGTAGGAGGGGCAAGCATCACAGAAGAACTTCATGAGTCTTGAGAGGCAGATGTGAGATCACCTCTGGGGTCAACCCCTCTCTGTTTCTTCATGGTAGGACTCCCTGAGAGCTGTGGTGAACTTTATCTTGATATAGGTCTAGGATGATAGTGTCTTAATGATGTGCCTTAAGTTAGCTGGCCATGAGCCTAGCACAATCCATGGGAGGAAAAGGGTCAACATCGAGACAGATGCCACATGAAAACCAGTGAAGGCACATAAGAAAGTTTTGGGAGGTTGGATCATTGGCAGCAGTGGGATGTGGACTGGCCCATGTGATATACCTCTCACCCTAGCTGGCAGGCACAGTTTTGGCTCCCATTTTAAGAGGAGAACTCGAAGGCAGAGAGATGTCGAGTAAGTTTCTGGAAAAAGCAGAGCCAGTCAATGGCAGAGCTGAAGTCCGAGCCTAGCGCTGAACTACCGTGGGAGGTCCACCATTCCTCCGCTGGATGTGAGACCCTTGGTCCGTGGACCCACGGCAAGCAAGGAACCAAAGACAGGAAGAGTAGGCTAGGCCAAGTCACTTAACCTCTTTTTTGGCCCTTGTTTGCTTATTTGTAAATGGCTAAAATAATAGTTCTATCACACAGTGTCCTTGGAGTGAGTTAGTCCACTGAAATTAACCACAGTGGGTTTTGTCTCTAGCATTTTAAACCCTCCCTCTCCTGGTCAGCATGAACCATTCCTCAGTCACTCAACCAACTAATTTCCTAAGCACCTATTATGTTAGATCCTGGGGCTACCCCCAGGCAAGACCCAGCTCTGCCCGTGTGGAACTAGTGTCCCTGAACAGGCCTCTCTTGTCTTGTCTTTTCTGAATTCATTGGCTGGTACCTGAAGTGAAAGATTACATTGAAGTAAAGATTGTAGGCATCTTTGTCTTTCTTTCTTTCTTTCTTTCTTTCTTTCTTTCTTTCTTTCTTTTTTTTTTTTTTTTTTTTTTTTTTTTTTTTTTTTTTGGTTTTCGAGACAGGGTTTCTCTGTGTAGCCTTAGCTGTGCTTGGCTGTCTTGGAACTCTCTGTGTAGACCAGGCTGGCCTTGAACTCACAGAGATCCACCTACCTCTGCCTCCTGAGTGCTGGGATTAAAGGTGTGCACCACCATCACCCAGCCATCTTTATCTTTTTTTAAAAAATATTTTAACTGTGTGTGTGTAACTGTGTGCAAGTATGTGCACTGTGTGCATGCAGTTGTCTGCAGAGGCCAGAAGAGGGCGTTGGATCCTCTGAAGCTAGAGTTACAGTTGGTTGTGAGCCACCCAATATAGATGCTGAGAACTGAACTCTGGTCCTCTATAAGAGCAGACACTCTTAACTGATGAACCATCTCCCCAGTCCCTTTTGCCTTGCTTTTGACCTTGGTAGGAGGACCTCAAATGCTGGTGTAGGATTTAGATGTATGTATTTGTTATGCTCAGAAGATATCCATTCCTGTTTCCCTGGGAGTTTTATTAGGAACAGGACTTGAGTGCATAAAAGACATGTGAGTGTCTATGAGAAAATATAATCTTATTCTTAGACCTGTTGTATATTGGTTTATATAGTAAGAGGTCAGCTAAGTGTAAGTATATAAGTATGTACTATAAGTAAGGTCATCATTCCCAGTATAAACTCTACTTGGCCACTATGTATATTCTTGTAGTGGTGATATCGGTTTGATTGTATAGTGAGGTCCTTTCCAGCAATTTTCCTAAGTGATGCTTCTCTGTAACAGTCTCATGTGTGGAGTTGGCCTTAGGTTTCTCTCCTATGCTGAGGAACTTGTGGGAGTCAGTTCTCTCCTTCCATCCCATGGGTTTCAGGGACGGAACTCAGGTGGCTGGGTTTGGTGGCAAGCCCTTTTACCTCCAGAGCTGTCTCACCAGCCCTATTTATGCCCTCTGTTTCTATAGGAATCAGCTTTGGTACCTAAGTGTATCTAAGAAATGATCCATGTCATCCCACTGGATTTCCACGTTTATTTGGAGATGTGTCAAGAACACTTTCATTTCTCTTCCAGCGGATGAGTTGTCCAAGTTTATCTCATGCAGAGGACTGGATTAGGGTTATAGGGTCCTGGCAGCTGCTGATCACACCCTGGAGAGGAGATGTGCTGCTGTCGGTGGCTCCTTCCGTTAGAGTGCCCCTGGGAAGGTTTGTGGTTCAGTGGGTTCTTCCTCCTTCCAACTTGGAATTCCCCGGGAGTCCGTGGTCACCTCCAGAAAGTATCCTGTCACCTGGGTGCTGTGCTGGGGATGGATATGCTGGCAGTGCTCAGTACCAGTTTGCCTCAGTAGGCCTGATGCATTCCCTGCTCTGACTCCCTTTTGGCTCAAGTGTATGGGACTAGCCTTGACCTTGCTGAGGTCAAACACGGGCTCCTGATCATTGCTTGTTGTTTTTCAGTCTGTTTCCGCTTTCCTTACCCTGCTGGGCTCACTCTCTTTGAAAAGCTGATGAAAACCACAGATACCGCTCACACACACGCATACACACACACACACACACACACACACACACACACACACACACACACTCATGCACAAAGTGGCTCAGTGAACACACATATGTCCTGAGCACAGCATACACACACACATACACATACACACCCTTCGCCGGTGTCCCCCAGGGGACTGCCTCTCCCAGCTCCCACTGCCATGTGCTTTTTACAACATTTCTCGAGGGAGTCCTGGACCGATCCCTCATGTCACCTGCACTTCAGCTTGAGAACACCTGCTCTCAACCCCATTTGCAAGGGACAATGAAAACCTCATCCTTCCAGCAAACACATGGCCTGTTGGTTTTGTGCCAGGCCCAGTGGGTGTGCAGATGAATGAGACCTGGTCCCTGCTTTTGCCTGGATACCGTGGAACCTGTATGGGACACAGCCTGGTAAACAAATGGGGACAAATGAGGTGCTGTGATATAGTAACTGGCTTTTGTTGGTCTGACTAAAAATAGGCCTGTATACTAAGTAAGCTGGCTTGCTGGACACACATGACATCCAGAGATGCTGCCCTTGTCACGTTAAAGACAAGCCTTAACGAACCCACTTTAGACAAATTAGGTCTCCAGGTGCCCCAGGAAAAGGGTGCAGAGGCCTGATCAGGGAGGCAGTGGGGCTAGAATGGTTCCCGTCATCCTCGCTGGAAAGGCTCACTGTCCCTTATCATTAAGTTCTGATCTGGAGCAGAGCCACATAGACCCTGAAAACAGAAGCACTCAGATTGTCTCCGGGGCTCACTAGCCCCAGAAGGTGGTGAGCTGAGTGCAAGAAATGTAGCTCACACATTGGCAATGCAAGACCTCTCTGGAGTCGGGGCACCTGGGGTCCGAGTCTTTGTTCAGCCTACAGCACACAGCCAGAGGGTCTCCAGAGCACCCCAGAGCTACAGCCTCCAACTGTGTCCAACAGGCTGCCCTCGTGGTAGCCCCTGTATGTGATGATCCTTAGAAGTGGGAGGGTTGGTGCTTCTCTCTTGGGCCTTACACTAGCAAAATAGAATTGGACAAAGGGGACATAAGGGAGAGTTTGCCCCCCACTTTTCATCTCTTCTCTCTCTTCTCTCCTTCCTCTCTTCCTCTCTCATCTCATGTAGCCCAGGTTGGCCTCAAACTTTCTCTGTAGCCAAGGATGACCTTGAACTCCCGATGCTTCTGACCCCACTTCCCAAGTGCTGGGATTACAGGCATGTACCACTACACCCAGTTTGTGAGGTGCTAGGGACGGAACCCCAAGATTTGTACGAGCTAGGCCAGCACTCTTCAGAGATGAGCCACATCCCCCAGCCTCTGTTTTTGCTTCTTTCTCTGTCATGCATGCTTCCTGGGGGCACCTCAGCCCTTCTCCCCCGCAGACTGTGCAAGTCAGAGCATCACATGTAAAACTAGAAAGCCCTGGTTTGACTTGTTGGCTATCTGGAGCCTGGGCTGAGCGGAACTGCCAGGCCTGCGGCAAGCAGATCAGTGCTTGTCCATCAGATGGATACAAAGTTGCTAAGGCTCCTTCGAGGGCTGCTGGAGGTCACGTGACTTTGGTTCCTGGCTCGTGTTTCTTATCTGTGCCATGGGTTGGTGAGGACTATAGGCCCCACTGGGGCAGAAGTGAAGGTTCAGCGAGGTGTGGGGATTCCTGCCCCAGCAGCATGGGCTTGGGACTGTGGATGGGCCCTGACGAATCAGGGTGTCCTAAGCATTCTGGCTCCCAGGGGGACTGAGAGCCTTGATGTATCCTGAACCAGAAGAGCAGATGGGCCTTGAGGGGTGTGGTGTCTGTTGGCTGCTGGGCTCCACCCGGTGCCTGAGCAAGTCAGCTAACACAGAAGTCTGGTTCTGACTCAAGCCTCCTGTCCGTTCTGCTCAGCCCAGGAACCCTGCTGCCTGCAAATGCTTCCTTAGTTGTTCACATTCTGTGGCCGGAAAGTTCTGGAGGCTACTTTGAGGGTGATGTGGGGTGCTCCCAGGTGTGTGCTGAGCCAGGCCCAGAAAGGAACAGCCTTGAAAATGCAGCTCCATGATGGGTACCCTGAGGCTTTTCCCCAGAGAGGACTTCCTCCCTCCCCAGCACAGGAAATAGCCCCAGGCTCCCAGAGAGCTGTGGCCAACTCACTTCCCAGACTGCTGCACCCTTGGACCTAGAGGTTTTGTTGGCAGTTTCCAAACTGAGTCAGGGCATCAGGTAGGCTGGAGCCGGGGCTGCTCTGGGACGAGGCAGGCTGCCTGCTGCTCCCCCTGGAGCAGAGGGGAATACCTTTCACTTTCTCTCTGACCTTCAGTTACTAAACTTTCCCCCAAATATGCAACAGTAGGGCGATGGTACACTGGGCTGGCATGCTGTTAATACAAAGCCACTTCATCTACATCTCCCATCCCGTGGCATCTCCCCCCAGGGACTTTATGTATAATTCACCTAGTATTTTATAGTTAGTAGATTAGAAGGTGTCAGTCAAAGATATGGGCCCCTGAGAAAAATCAAGCAGCTGCTCTTGGGGAAGCTCAGGGCATTGGACCCTGGGGCCCCCCAATATCAAACCCTTGTGTAGAGTGCACAGTGCACACACCCCTGCTTGAGTAGTGATTCAGAAGTAATGTCTCCAGAGGCAGCATTGGCGCAGTGGGGAAAGGGAGCCCCTTGCTAACAACATGAGCTCCATCCCCAGGACCCACGTGATGAAAGGAAAGAAATGACTCCCACACGTTGTCCTTTGACCCCCATGCGCATATCTGAGCACATGCACTAATAATAAATTAAAAATGGCGCCAGCAAGACGGCTCACTTGATAAAGGTGCTTGTTACCAAGCGGGACAACCTGAATTGATCCCAGGAAACCACATGGTAGAAACATGTCATACACACACACACACACACATAGACATACAAAGGTAAAATGTAAAAAAAAATATTTTAAAGGAAATTCTTTTTAAAAGTAAAATGATGCTTCCAGGGTTCGGCACAGCTTTTTGTATTGTGTTTTTTGTTTGTTTGTTTGTATGTTTTTGAAACAGGGCCTTATGTAGCCCGGCTGACTTTGAACTTCTGATCCCCTTGTCTCCCTCTCCCAAGTATTGGCAAACCAGTTTTCTAGTTTCCTTTTTTGTTGCTGTGATAAAATGCTGACCAAAACCAATACGGGGAGGAAAGGATTTATTTGTTTGACTTTCACGTCCTAGTTGCTGTCCATCACTGAGGGAAGTCAGGAGGCTGGGACAGGAGCTAAAGCAGAGGCCTTGGAGGGACAAGGCTCCCTTCCTCTGGCCTGCTCGGCTGGCTGCCTTTCATACACAGCCCAGGTCCACCTGTCTAGAGGGCGGCACCTCCCACAGTGGACTAGGCCCTCCCACAGCAATTAGCAATCAGGAAAGTGCCCCAGAGACATGCCCACAGACCAACCTGATGGAGGCAGATTTTCAGTAGACATTCCTCGTCCCGGGAGTGTCAGGTTTACAGCCAAGATCATCCACCACACACAGTTTAGGAAAAGTTGCTGACAGAACCCAGGGCTTCTGCATGCTAGGGCCACCCTGTGGCTAACTGAGCCACATCCCCACCTGCTAGGTGTTTGTCCCTGCCCCCCAACATTTCTAATGCACAGCTGGCTGGATCTATAGACAGAGAAGGCAAGAATACAGACAGCCAACGATCAGAATCGACGCTAAACCTAAAATAGTTAACATCAGCTGTCCAGCGTTCAAGCCTCACTGTTTCCCAGGGGGGTTTGCTGTTAATTTGTTTACATCCAGCCCTAAAGACCCTTGTGTTGTGAGTGGTCGGCTCGACCATTGCTCCCTTTGTCTTTGAAAATCCCCATCAGTCAATTTTCTTAATGCTTATCTGTTGAAGAAATAAGGTCTCCCCCCACCCCAGGGCTGTCCTCTATGCCCTGGATATTGCTAGATGTACCATCCCTGTGAATTTTTTTTGGAGGGGGAGGGGCATGTCTCTCTGTTCCTTATAGATCGGCGTGTGGTTTGGGTGTGTACATGTGCATTTGCATGTGTGTGTCTGCCTTTTACATATGTGTGAGCCTGCATGTGAAGGTCAGAGGTTAACTTTGGGAGACTTTCCTGAGCTGCTGACTTGATTTTTTTGAGGCAGGTTCTCTCACTGACCTGGAACACACCAGTTTAGCTGGGCTGGCTGCTCAGCGGACCCCTAAGCTCTGCCTGGCTTCCCCAGTGCTGGGAATAGGAGTGCTCTGCCACCATGCCTGGCTTGCTTTTTTTTTTAATGTGGGTGCTGGGTTTCGCAGTGCAAACACTTTACCAACTGAGCCGTCTCCACACCCCTTGGCATTTACTTCCAAAGCCCCGTGCCCTGGATTTTAATGTGTTTTCTTGCTGCCTTCTAGCAGGCTGAGCTGGAGGGAGAGTGGGGAGAGTTCCTTTTCCTGAGAGGGCACTGGGGCCCAGGCTGCCTTCTAATCTAAGGATTTGGAAAAGGGCCTGTTTGAGTTAATAAAGTGCATTTCTCCCAGCCAGCCCTTCCCCGTGAATTTTAATTGAGCTATGCCTGAGCGAGCTTTCGGAAGGCAGGAAAGTAGCCTGCAAAGCATGGGATTTGTCAGGGCCTTATCAAAACAGACCTGCTGGGTCTGCCTGCAGAAGGGGGCTGCTCCGTGAGGGGAGTCCCTTAAGCCCGAAATGCTTGAGCAGTCATCTTAAAGGCTGAGGGAAGGGGGTGTTTGCCTGCCTAATCCTCAGAAGGTGGGCTGCAGGTCTGAAAACCACAGGGCTGATGTCACCTCTGCTGGGTGGATTGGGAGGAATGTCTTAATGACCAGGTGCGTGTGTGTTTGTGAGGGGGGGGAGTGAGCTGATTAAGCATGCCCACCTCTGGAAACATGGCATCCATGTTATATGTGCAGGGTGGGGTGGGGGTAATAAATAAGACACGTCCCGTCAGTAAGGTATTGGTGTGTTTGGTCTGAGTCCCTGGTTGAGGGTTCCATGGCCACATGGTCACCAAGAGGAAGCTTTGCTTGCAGGGGTCAGGCTTTTGAGGGACTGGGAATGAGTGAGGGGGTCTCAGCTCCTGGAGGGGGCTAGGGTGGACAGAGGCTGCAAGGAAGTCAATGGCTCTCTAGCCTCATCCCTTCCTGCCAGGCTGCCACGGAGTGGACGGGCTTTGTCTGTGGGAGGATTATCTGAAGGCTATTTTTGGTGAATTCTTCTGACCAGATCTTCCCTTCTCCTTTTGCTGAGGAAGCTCTCTCACCAGCTCTCCAGATCACAGGCTTGCTCTCCAGGACCCATGGAGAGGGGGTGGTTGATGAAGAAATGAAGTGGTATTCACATGAAGCAGTACCCCCGCCCCCTCCCCCGCCCCCCCCCCCCTTCTGAGAAAGAAACCTATTGAGCCATACAGGAGAATCCTAGACTGAGCAGACATGAGGCAGGGACATCCTTGACTGTGTGACTCTGTTTCTGTGACATTCGAGGCCACACAAGCCCGTCTAGGGCTAGAGAGTTCAGGTAGTTTGCTTATTGGCTGGGTTGGGGGAAGGAAGCCCCTGGGGCAATAAGTCTTGGGTAGGTGTGCGCGTGCGTGCGTGCGTGCGTGCGTGCGTGCGTGCATGTGTGTGTAAAAAGCATGGGGTAGCTATTCAGTATTACCGTGTGGCACTGTGTCAGCGATGTCTATTTTTTGTATGTGTGACCTTTGGGGGATTCCCTGCATCTGAGCCTCAAGTTTCCCCATCCCTCGCAGTGAGGTGTCGGTAATGCTGGCCTCTAGCTTGTTATAAGCTCCTGAAATGGAACACACGCAGGCTGGTGGCATAGTGGACATCAGTTATCAGAAAGACAGCAAGCAGGAAGGTGACTTGGATTCCTGAAGGCAGGAGACCCCCACCCCCACCCCAAATACCTCAACTGCCAAAGCGCCCCGGCCCTCTGCTCAAGGGAGGCCTCGAGGCTTGCAGGGCACACATGCCCGGCGTCTTCCCAAGCAGCCCAGGACACCATGTTTTTGCAAGCCTCCTGCCAGCTGCTGCTCTGCTGGACTCCTTGCTCTGGGACCATCCCCTCCTGTGTCAGCGTCGTTGGCGCCTGGCTTGGTGGCAGACTGCCGGAGGTACTACCGAAGCTGCCTCTGTCTGTCTGGTGAAGGCAGACAGCTGTCTTCTCTGGGGCAAGGTCAGAAACGATGAGAGGGTGCCAGGAGGCCTCTGCCAGCACCTCCATGCTGGCGAGACGAGAGGGTAAACGTCCCTCGCCTTCTCTGGTGTTCTTGGACCCACTGATCTGGGTGGAATTTCTCAACTTTCAGGGCCTGTCTGTATGTGTCACTTCTGAATAAAGGGTGTGACAACCTGGATCTTCTCCTTCACACACATGACTCATTTATGGGGAGTCCTGTCACAGCTGCCCTCTGTGTGCAGTGAAGGAGGGGGCAGGGACTGGGGACTTGGGGGAAGTCGAGGGTCACCTTCATTACTTACAGCCATTGGTGACTCTGGACAACGCTTCTTCCCAGATGGGAAATCCGCTGCCTTCCTGCCCTGCAGTGTGGTTCCTGCAGCCACAAGAGTTTAGGGGAGTCACAGGCCTTGATCCCCTCTCCTTGCTGCCAATCTGTGTTGCCTGGCTATGGCATGTGGGTGTTACCATGGCGACAGACTGTGATGCCTCAGAGTCAGACCTCAGATGTGAGCTCATGAAGGGGTGGGTGGGTTGGAATAGCCTGGACAGGGACCCTCAGATCTGCAGCGCATCCTGCTGTGGGGCTGTGTCCCCTCCCCCCATAGGCACTTCCTATGGTTCCCTAGAGAGGTCTATTTTTGTCATTCGATTCCACTTCCTAAAAATTCTGCCTGCCTGGACTTAGACACTTGAAAGGCTGTTTCCACAGTGTTCCTCCCTCTGTCTGTCTCTGCGCGCGTGTGCGCGTGCATGTGCGTGTGCGTGTGCGTGTGCGTGTGTGTGTGTGTGTGTGTGTGTGTGTGTGGTGTGTAGGTATGCTGTGTGTGGGTGGTGTGTATATGTGTGCTTTCTGTGTGTGTGTGTGTGTGTGTGTGTGTGGTGTGTGTGTGTGTGTGTGATGTGTGTGTGTGTGTGTGTGTGTGTGTGTGTGTGTGGTTTTCTTTTGGGGCAGGGTTACAGGTTGACCTGGAGCTCACTATGTAACCCAGGCTGGTCTCAAACTCTGAGAAACTGTCCTGCCTCAACTTCCAAATTCTGGGACTATAATGTGCCCTGGTTTTCTTTCTTCTTTTTTCCCCCCAAAGCTCCCTGTTGGCCAGCACCCTGGCAGTGAGTGGGCTCTGGCCTTGACCATGGGTCCATTCTTGAGCGTGAGCAGCGGGCAGGAAGCAGAAGAGGAGTGGTTGGTGGAGACAGTGGCTAGAGTGTGATTTTAGCTCTCCCTTTGGGGCAAACAGAAGGGCTGAGAACTTTCTAGAAGAAAAGAATTGGGATCTTAGGTTGTCAGGCCAACACTGGCCCCACAGCAGGCTCTGTCCTGGGGGCCCCTCATTTCTCTGCGTCATAGTTAAGGTGTCACCCTTCCAGAAATAGTCTCTTTCACTGGAAGTGGAGCTCAGTAGTGGTTGTGGGGGTGGGTGGAAAGGCCAGGTTGCCTCAGACTGTCTTGGCTCTGCAGCTTAAAAGCTGTGCAACTTTGGGCAGATTACTCACCCTCTCTGACCCTCATTTTCCCCATGTGTAAAACTGGGAGAGCTATATTGCTTGTTTCGTGGTGTTCTTGGGAGAAAAACCCACCGGTCTATGTAGGTTGTGTGTGCTGGTCTTGGCATAAAGCAAATGGCACAGATGTGTTGACTCTTGACACTTCTGTTATGACAAGTAGCTACGGAGTCACTGGCACTTCAGCAGGAGTTAGTGACTACACTCCCAGGCAGCTGGGGGATGGGTGTGAGGGGCATAAGTCTCAGGAGGGAGAGTGCTGGAGGCTTTCTCTAGCTACTTCTCACACTTCCAGAGGTCAGCACAGTCTGGGATGCCAAGAGAATTCTTGAAGTGCTGACTGGTCCGTTTTATTTTTATAAAATTCCTTCCTCTTTTACAAAATGCTTTTGAAGAGGTTGAGGCTAGCTGTCGAATCAAATAGGGAAACCATAGCAGGGGAGGTCTGAACTGTTGCTTAGAAGATTTCCTGGGTGTCCGTTGTATATGTGTTTGGGGCTTTGTGTGGAGTAGACAAGCTGCCCTGTGTATTACCTATGAGGACAGAGTGTACCAGGCCTTGAGTCGGGGATGAGGCTGAGTCCTGGGTCTTTTGGACTCCATGAACTAAAAGGTGCCGAGTCCCCTGTGAGCAGCTTCTCACTCGTGGTAGGCTGGCCCAGCCCCTGGCGGGCAGACTTGTCCTGCAGTTCCAGGGACATTGGCAGAGGATCCCCAAGTCTTCTCAGGGCCCAGATGTTGATTGAGCCCCAGGACCTGGTGAGAGATAACTTCAGGGGTCAGCTGTAGACCCAAATGGCCAGCAGAAGCCGTGGGGAGCCAGAGAGACAGTATGAGCAAGGTGCACAGCTCCTGGAGGTGGCCAAGCAGCCGAGGATGCTTCCTCAGGTTCCAGGGTGTGGCTTACAGGCGATACTTCAGGCAGCCTCAGCCTCTGCAGAGTGCAGGAGGTGTGGGTTGGAGCTGCGAAGCCCAGGGCCACAAGCCTCAGCCTCAGTTGGTCTTGCAAGGCTAGAGGACAGTTGGGTGGCCTGCTGTTGGAGTGGGTGGGGCGACCGATCAGCTCCACACCAGCCCTGCTATAGGGTATCCTTGGGTTGTAGTAGATCCAGAATCCCCAGCTCAGGGTGGATATGCTCAACTGGATCCCGCTGAGGACTCTGGGTAGGTGAAACCAGCTCACTGTGCCTCCAACTCCTTGTCTGTGGAAGGCAAGCATCTGTCCCTGCTGCTCAGGTAGATGTGAGTGTTAAATGCCGTACCATGTGCAATGTGTTGACTCCAGTGGCTGGTGGGTCCATTTCCAGCATTTTAGCTACTCCACCTCTGCATTTTTTGTAATTAGTATAAAATAGTAATATTGAGCTTCAGAAAGCTCACCTTCCTGGGGTAGAGGGACAAATCAATGACTCTGTCAGTGGCTGTCACCATAGCACTCTTGAGGAGTTGAACTTAGAAGTTGCTGTCGTCCATTCTGGCTACTCAGGTGCCTGTCTTGATAGACAGCCAGCAGCCCAGGAGAAGGGTGCTGGAGGCACGGAAGGGAATTCTGGGCAAGGGTAACATCGAAGCGAAGTGTGTGTATGTGCTGGGGAAAGGAGAAGAGAGAGGACCCAGAGCAGCCATGGCTCCTGCCTTCTTCCTTTGGGGACTGACATCTCAAGGGAAGGCCAGACATCTCTCATGGCGGGTGGCATGGAGGTAGGCCACCAAGAGTGCATGGCACATACAGAGAGCTGTTTCCTCTTTAAAAAAAATATTTATTTTATGTTTTGCCTGTGCACCATGTATATGCCTGGTACCCTCGAAGATCAGAAGAGGGTGTCAGATCCCCTGGAAGTGGAGTTACAGATGGTTGTGAGCTGCCACGTGGGTGCTGGGAATCGAACCTGGGTCCTCTGGAAGAACAGCCAGTGTTTTTGACCGTGAGTCTTCTCTGAAGTCCCAAGCTGTTTTCTCTTTGAGTTGGGAGAAATGGTGTCTCAGTGGTGTGCTACCAAGTCTTGAGTGCCTTTCTAACCCATGGTTCCCCTCTGCTGCCTGCACACCTTCACATGGGCACACTTGGCAGGCTCACAGCTGCCTGCACACGTTCACATGGGCACACTCGGCAGGCTCACAGCTGCCTGCACACCTTCACATGGGCACACTTGGCAGGCTCACAGCTGCCTGCACACCTTCACATGGGCACACTCGGCAGGGTCACAGCTGCCTGCACACGTTCACATGGGCACACTCGGCAGGGTCACAGATGCCTGTACACGTTCACATGGGCACACTCGGCAGGGTCACAGATGCCTGTACAAGTTCACATGGGCACACTTGGCAGGCTCACAGATGCCTGTACACGTTCACATGGGCACACTCGGCAGGCTCACAGCTGCCTGCACACCTTCACATGGGCACACTTGGCAGGCTCACAGCTGCCTGCACACCTTCACATGGGCACACTTGGCAGGGTCACAGAAAACCATGCTGCCTTGATGGTGCTAGCAAAAAAAGATGTTTAGTGTTTGACCAAACCCAGCCACCTCTGCCGGCCACACCAATTATACCTCAAAGAAAAACCTTGTGGGAGGGAGGAGGTGAAATGCAGGCTTAGAGCCTTTCCCCGGATAGCTTGCTTGAACGTAGTTACCTTTTTTTGGGGGGGGGGGGTTGGGGGTGTCGTACTACGGATTAAACAGCCTCACATATGGTAGGCACGTGTTTCATCACTGAGATACCCCTCCCCCCAGCCCTCTTTACACTTGTAATTTTGACGTAGGGTTTCACTAAATTGTCCATGCTGGCCTTGAACTCACTCTGCAGTTCAGGCAGGCTCTGAGCTAGGCAATGCTCCTGCCTCAGCCTCCGGGAGTGGTGTGAACATTCCTTTTAAAATAAAAGTTATGGTGTGGGGCTGAACAGATGGCTCAGTGGTTAAGAGCACTTGCTGTTCTTCCAGAGAACTAGAGCGTTCATGTCAGCTAGCTAGTCCACAACCATTTGTAACTCCAGCTTCAGGGAGCTCTGATACCCTCTTCTGGCCTCTGTGAACATGTGCACTCCCATTCACAGACATGCGCGCGCACACACACACACACACACACACACACACTACATGTTAAAAAGAGAACATGGGAGTGGGGTTGAGCAGACATAGTAAGTACATAATATGTAGAGACAGTGCCACCGACAGCCAAGATCATGCGAAGAGGTGTATGGAAACCCTCCTAAGAAGATCAGCAGTAAGGTGGTTCTGAGATATGCTGGCTTCCATCTGGGCTATGGGCAGGTGAGGGCAGTGAGACCCAGCAGGCACATGGACTGTTTCCAAAGAGCCCAAGAGTGAGGATCCCAGCCACTCACGGAAAGATGTTAATGGCTGGCCATTTGTGAGATTTGCTGTCAAATCCCCGAGAAGGCAAAGGCTATTCATTACCTTCACACCCGCGCTTGCTGTTAAACATTTATAGACTTGGGGGGAGAAAAGAGAGGGGGAGAGGAAGCTGCCACCAGGATGGATTAAACCAGTGTAAACACTGCCATACTAGGCTCAGAGGGTCCGGTTGCTCCTTGGAGCTCCCATCTGCGTGTGGTGTGTGTGTCGGGGTTGGTTTCTTGAGACAAGGTCCTACTTTGTAGTCCAGGCTGTCTCTGAACACACAGCATTTCTCCTGCCTCAGCCTCCTGAGGGCTGGGATTGTGGGCACTACCACACCCCATGCTGGTCTACGCTGCCTCCGGTTCTGGATTGCTGTTTTTGAGGCAGAGAGTTCTAATATGGCTGGAATTTCTGTGCAGGGCTGGTTCCTGGTTTGTAGGGAATGGGTTCTCAGAACATCATTGAACTTGGATTTGATGCTGATTGGCCTGTAGGTTAGACATCTGTGCTCTGTGTGCTCTTTGCCAGGAAGGTAGGTATGTGTGTGCGCTTGCGCACACAGCACCAGCTCAAGTTCAGATGCATCTTCACCCTGGCTGTGCCTTGTATGAACTCTAGTCCTGCAGACCCAAGCTAGAAAAATCAAAGCCGTGAAGGAGTCAGACGTGCTTCCCCCCTGTTCTAAGTGAGGCTGTGGCACCTGGAGTGGGTGGGGACTTTTCTTCCGCCACTAGCCAGTTAGTGGCAGAGCAGGGCTGGGTTCTGTTTCCCTCCCTGTCAGCAGAATTTCATCGTCACATGTTATGTCCCATGTCACCCCCACCTCCCGCCACCTGCTCCACAGAAGCTAATTGTGTTTGGGAAATTTAAGTTGGTTTTCTCTGCAGAAAGTTTCCTTTTTGCAGGGCTGGGAGATGGCTCAGTGGGTAAGCAGGAGGACCGGAGTTCGAATCCCAGCACCCAGGTAAAAGAGCTGGGCACAGCTGCACACTCCTGGAACTCCAATGCTGCTAGGTAGAGATAAGAGGTCATTGGGGCTTGGTGGCACCAGCCGAGTTCGAAGTTCAGCGAGAGACCCTGTCTCAATGGGACTAAGGTGGAAAGTGACAGAACAGATCACCTGATGTCCTCCTCTGGCCTCTGCATGTGCCTAGGTGTGCACACATGCACACACGTGTGCACACCCCCCCAGATGTGCCCTTCCCCTTTTAGACAACCCACCCACCCCGTGTTCACCTTGCCCTTTCTTCAATGCTGAATCTCAGTGGCCACTGCCGCTTGGTGCAGAAGGACTTTTTCTGGTCACTTTAGAATGAACCAGAGCCTCCCCTGCCCCAGAACTGCAGACACTAACCTCCCCCTTATTCCTCTCCCACAGATGCGAGTGTCCACAGAGGGTGCGTTTCTGAGAATAGTGTTAAAGGCTCTGGGACACATTTGGGATTTTGATGGATGCTTCCTATCCAGTCACCCCTCTCTAGAGATGGTGTCCTCTGCCTCATGGTCAGGCAGTAACATTTTGGAGGAGTGATGTCAGTGTCCCAGGTGGCTTTATGGGGATTCATTCCTTTACTTAGGAATACTGGCTTTCCTCTCTGTTGAGGGCCCACCTTGTACCAGCTCCCGTTCAGGTGGCCGAGGCTCAGTGGGCCTCAGGAGAGTCCTCATGGCATCTCTGATTAGTTAGTAGCTGATGCCACAATTACTTCACTAGAATTGGGAGACATACGGGGTTGGAGCGGGCACCCCTGGGAAGAGTGGGCTTTTCAAGCTCTCTGGGAACACAGGGACAGAGGCAGAGCCTGCAGACATGAGTGGGCTTTAGTCCCACAGCGATGAGGGAATGGAGCTGTTGAGGTAGAGGGAATAGCAGCTGCAAAGTCCTGGGGCCAGAAGGAAGTGGGTGCTTTCCCCCAAACCCCACTTTGCCTGGAGCCCCAAGAGAGGAAAGGCCGAGGGTGGGTAGACAGACCCCAGCCGTGCTGGTCCCAGTCCTCATGTTTAGAGTGGTGGGCAGCCCTTTGGGAGCACTCGTCTGGAATGGGGGCACCATCTGGGCATTCTGAGGTCAGTTCAGCTAAAACTGGAGTACACTTCCTTTATTGTGGCCCAGAAAAGGCCCAGAAAGGTCATGGATCACCAGGGTGTCTAGCCTAGCTCCCCGGAACAGGAGACCCCATTCCTGGCTTGCAGGACCCCGGGGCATGGCTCTTTCATTCATTCTCTTCGTTACGTCACAGTGTTGTGGAGGCCTGTCAGTACCAGGCATTGTGGCGGGTGCCAGGCAAACAACACTAACCTACAGTGGCTGTGGACACCACCTCAGCGGAGCTGAGAGTCAGGAGTAGACCTACCAACTTCCGTAAAGGGCCACAGAGTAAATATTTTAAGATTTGTGGCTCATATAGACCCTGCCAAAACTCTCAGCTCTCCAGTGAAGAAGCAAGCCGTATGCGAACAGACATGGTTGCTTTATCAGCAGACAAAATGTGGGCCCTCGGGGTGTGTTTTGCCCGGCCCTGGTTTAGCAGGACAAGTTCACTAAACACATGCATCAGAAGCGGTGGGAGCCGGTAGTGGGTGCAAAGGAGATGTGGCAGGAGATGGGGTTGGGGACGATGTTTTGGGGGACAGTCTATGGAGGTGCTGGGAGAACAGATCTGTGGAATAAGGAAGATCTTGAAGGGAGAGGAGACAGCTCTCTCAAGGACTCTGAGCAGGAACTGCTTGATGAGAGGTCAGTGGGGCCTGTCTCTGAGCTGTTTGGGGGCACTGGGCACAGGTGGAGTGGAGAGACAGGCTGGTGACAGGAACAGACTGGGCCCATGATGACCTCAGGCCCGATCTAAAGGGCCAGAGGAAGCAATGCAGGACAGTTTCCCAGAGTGGACATTGGACAGAGGGGACTTGGGGAGACTGAGAGAGAAGAGGGGGCTTGACTCAAGATGGACATGCGGTGCAGGGGATACTGAGGCCTGGTCTGTGTGTTGAGAGGTCAGAGGTCAGGGTTTGTCGGTGGCTGGGGTAGGAGTCACGAGAGTTGAGGAGCCAAGGCTGACCACATTCCTGATGGAGAAGGGAGAGCCTTGGAGGAAGAGTCGGTGTGGGGTGGTGGGGACCGCCATCCCTTGGTGGCTCTGCAGAAATTCCCCAGTGAGGAATGTAAGGGACCAGGCTTGGAGATCAAGGGACAGAGTGAGGTGACTGAGCAGCATGGTCTGCTGGAGTGACACTCTTTTTAGTGATGGGCCCTTGAGATAGTACAGCAGAAACCCAAGATGGCCGCTGCTGTTTAAGTCTCCCTGCATCCCCTCCCACTAACAGTTTGGGGGCCCCGTAGCCATGATCCTGACTTTTGGGAGCTCAGGGGCTCCTCTGAAGGAGTTCTGAGTCTACTAATTCCATGTCTTTGGGGATTCTTGTCCCCTCCTGGGTCATATCTATAAAGGGACATGAAGGAGCAGGTAACTCTGGTTCTAGAAAGCTTCTCACACTTAGACAAACACAGACTCCACGGATCCTAGGATCCCTGTTGCCCTTCTGCGTCCCGTGGCCACATCACATGTGTGAAATGAGGAGGCCAGTTGCAGCCCCGAGGAGAGCAAATTCTAGTTATGGGGCTGTGATCCACACTGATACAAAGTAACCTCACTGGGGAGGGAGGCTCAGAGTGCACGATACGTAGCTGGAGCACTCACGGGTTCGGCTGTGGGTCTGTGGTGCCATGAGCTGTGGGAGATATAAAATTCACTTTAACAACTTTCACTGTGTCTGTGATCATGCAGGTGTGCATGGTGTGTATGGGTGTGCACGTACATATGTATACATGCACATGGAGACCAGATTTGGTGTTGGATGTCTTCCTCAGAGGCTTGCCACCTTCTTTTTTATGACAGGGTCTCTCCCTGAATCTGTAGTTCATGGATTTGAGTACACGAGCAGGCCAGTGAGCTCTGGGGATCCCCATCTCTGCGTCCCCAGTGCTGGGGTTACAAGGATGTACTGTCATGCCCGACTTTTATGTAGGCTCTGGGATTCAAATTTGGGTCCTCATACTCTCATGCCAGGCAGTTAACGCACCAAACCATCTCTCCAGCCCCTAAAATGCACTTCTGAGGGGCAGGTTTAGGTTCAGCCTGGAGGCTACTAGGTCAGTTTGCCTTCCACACTCCAGCCAGCTACTTGGCTGGTATAGCCAACGCCTGTCGTTCTGGACGCTCTTGAGGGAATTTGGGATCAAAGTAGCTTCTTCACTTTCCTTGTGGCAAGCTCAGGGTTTGGCATGGTGGGGTATTGAAACCAGCCAGCGACAGGAGCCCACACCCACCCATGACTGTGACTCTGCACCCCGGTTCTGCTTTAGAGGCTTAAAGACCCCCTCCCCCCCTTCTCTTTCCAGAAGAACCGAACGCACATAAGGCCATCAGCTCACCCTCCGGACTCGCATACCCGGATGATGTCCCGGACTATGGCCTCAAGCCAGTCAACCCCCTCGCCAGTCTCTCTGGCGAGCCCCCCGGCCGGTTCGGAGAGCCGGCTAGGCTAGGGTTCCAGGACTTTCTGAGCCCTGCCAAGCCAGCGGGGGCTTCGGGCCCAAGCCCTCGGATCGAGATCACTCCATCCCACGAACTGATGCAGGCAGGGGGGGCCCTCCGTGGGAGAGACGCCGGCCTGCCCCCTGAGCAGCCGGCCCTGGCCCTGGCCGGCCTGGCCACCAGCCCGCGGTTCACGCTGCCCGTGCCCGGCTTCGAGGGCTACCGCGAGCCGCTTTGCTTGAGCCCCGCTAGCAGCGGCTCCTCCGCCAGCTTCATTTCCGACACCTTCTCCCCCTACACCTCGCCCTGCGTCTCGCCCAATAACGCCGCCGGGCCCGACGACCTGTGCCCCCAGTTTCAAAACATCCCTGCTCATTATTCCCCCAGAACCTCTCCAATAATGTCACCTCGAACCAGCCTCGCCGAGGACAGCTGCCTGGGCCGACACTCGCCCGTGCCCCGTCCGGCGTCCCGCTCCTCCTCACCCGGTGCCAAGCGGAGGCATTCGTGCGCAGAGGCCTTGGTGGCGCCCCTGCCCGCAGCCTCACCCCAGCGCTCCCGGAGCCCCTCGCCACAGCCCGCGCCCCACGTGGCACCCCAGGACGACGGCATCTCCGCTGGGTACCCTCCCACGGCTGGCTCTGCTGTTCTCATGGATGCCCTCAACAGCCTGGCCACCGACTCACCCTGCGGGATCCCCTCCAAGATATGGAAGACCAGTCCTGACCCGACCCCCGTGTCCACCGCCCCGTCCAAGGCGGGCCTGGCTCGCCACATCTACCCTGCCGTGGAGTTCCTGGGGTCTTGCGAGCAGGAGGAGGGGAGGAATTCTGCTCCCGAGTCCATCCTGCTGGTACCACCCACCTGGCCCAAGCAGCTGGTGCCGGCCATTCCCATCTGCAGGTGAGTGGGGCTTTGAGAGCTGTGTGTGCCCACGGGCACTCTAGGAGCTGGCTTTCTTGTTGTTTACCCGGAATTTAGTCACATGGATGTCATTTAAATCCTGGCTTAGACACCTTGCTGGCTCTGAGTACCTGAGAGTACCTTAGCTTCCCCAAGCCTTAGTTTGCCCATCTGTAAAACGGGTAACATGGGTGTCTTGGATACAGCAGGTGGTTGTGGGAGTTATTGTACAATATGAATGATGGCTGTCCCCTAGGGCACATCATTTACTCCTTCATTCAGCAAGTACTTATAAAGTTCCTACTGTGTGCTGGATTCCTTTTCAGTATAGATAGCTGTGAGCTGGCCAAAGAGTGGACCTCAGCATGGAACACCCGCTTCCTCATTCTAAGAGGAACTGTGTGTGAGGGACATCTATTGCTGCCTTTGGACTGTGCTCGGTGATGAGGAGGCACAAAGAACAATAAATTGCACAGGGCTCAATCCTCAAATAGCTTCAGAACCTGGCAGGCCGAAGCGACGAGTGTGATTCCCAGGGTAGAGGCTTCGGGATGTGT
This sequence comes from Peromyscus eremicus, assembly GCF_949786415.1. Classification (NCBI taxonomy): domain Eukaryota; kingdom Metazoa; phylum Chordata; class Mammalia; order Rodentia; family Cricetidae; genus Peromyscus; species Peromyscus eremicus. The sequence goes on along the minus strand of NC_081419.1, from coordinate 142,144,711 downwards.
GAGGACTGAATGTGTGTCCTGGCTCTGCCATTCATTGCCGGTGTGGACGTGGGTGTTGTGCTGTCCTTCTGTTGTGCCTGTGACAGACATTGATAAACAATCATGATTCTCTCATTGAGCACACTTATGAGACTGTTCCCAGAGCAGACATCACTAATCAATCAGGACTCCCCTACCCCAACCCCTGCATGTTTACTGAGCACTTTTTGGGCCTTGTTTGTTTCCTGTGAGATGAGCATAGAGCAGTACCTACCTCACAGTGACTTTTTCTTTTTCTTTGAGAACTAGGTAAAATGACACACGTCAGGGTCCTGGTTTAGAGCCCGTTCAGAGTAAGAGCTCAGAAGAGGGACAGCGGCTGCCATCACGTTCTTACGGGGCATCTCAGTTTCTTTCCGTGTTTCTGCACTGAAACACCCCGACAAATGAAACTTAAGGAAGGAAGGGCCCACAGGTCTGGGGTGCAGCCCATCACGGTGGGGAAGTGAAAGTGTCAGGAGCGTGAAGCGGCTGCTCACGCCACGTCTACGCACGAATGCTTGTGTACAACTTTCTTTTTCCTTTTTATACAGTCCTGGATTCCAGCCTAGGGAATGGTGCCTCTCACCGTGGGTGAATCTTCCCACCTTAATCTCATCAAGATGATCTGGGCACACCTAGTGGCCTGTCTCCCAGGTGATTCCAGAGCTCACGTTGACAGCTGAGATGAGCCATCACTCTGGAGCTTTAGGAAGGACTTCTTTGCTGACAGGCCTGTGCCAGGAGATTAATCTCGTGGTAGAGTGAAGGTGGTGACATCCGTAACCACCGATGCCCAAGGAGGCCTGCTGTGTGCCAGCAGTGTTGTGTAGCATCTCACTTTTTCCTCATGTGAACCTGGGCTGGTGTTATTTGGCATTTAAAAAAAAAAAACTTCGTTTGGATGCTGAGGAGAAGGAGGTGACTGAGGGGACATGGGCTGCCCTCTCCTCTCTGCTCTGTCTGCCAGCTGAAGCACAGGTGGCCCGGGCTGTCACCATCACCCGTGTGCTACCCATATGGTGCGGCTTTAACAAACGGAACTTTCTCATCTGATAAAGCATTGTGTTGAGTTGAGCGGGGTATGTGTGTGTGTGTGTGTGTGGGGGGGGGGCTGACTGAGCTTGTCAGCACCTCACAGGCTGCGCTGAGTGGGAAAGAATGCGCTTGATGGATGGATGGTCTCTGCCATGAGTGCAAATCAGGATGTGCCAAGGAACCTGTGGAGGCCCACAAAGGTTCCTAGTGAGATCTGAGCTTGCTTTACCCAGCAGGGCTGCATTAGAGGATTGCTTGTCCATGTGCATGGTTTCTAGGTGATTGGAAGGGTCTATACTTGGCTGAGCTAGGGGGAGGTCTTTTGCCCCACCCCTTGGCATTCCTATAAAAAGCCCTTTGGGAGAGACAGGAGGGGACAGTGGATTAGGATCCAAGCCTCCTGAGGCTATCCTGTGTTTCTATCTGTTTCTCTCCCCTCTATCCTTCTGTCTAAATCTCTTATCCCTCGTTCCTCAAGAGTACCTGGGGTAAAATGTGGTTTCCCAGCTGGGCTCTCACAGGAACCCATGTATGTGCTACTTCAGAGAACCTTTGAATGTGTCAGTCTTTGAAATAAAACTGCTTGTCTGCCCACCCACCCACCTATTCATCCATCCATCTACCCACCTGTCTCTCCATCCATCCATTTATCCACCAACCTATCTGTCCATCCACCCATCCATCATCCAACCATCCATCATCCATCCATCCATCCATCCATCCATCCATCCATCCATCCATCATCCCAGGCATCTATCCCATCTACCCACTTAATATTTTCTGAGATCCTACCCAATGCCAGGGTTGCTCTAAATCATTCCATGGTGAGACTTTTCTCAGTCCCGTTTAAAAATAAGTTAGTAAGACAAGAGCCGTGTGGAGATGAGAGCGTGTCCTAGACTTAGAGTTAAGGGACTAGAATCGGAGCCCAGCCCGTGTCTCACCCTGTGATCTTAGGTAACGTTTTATGTTTTCTGAGACACAGAGGAAGGTTCTGGGTAGATTTTCAAGACCTTGGTTGACTTTCTAATGACATAATTCTAGGCCCTGTTGAGTAGCTGTTGTATATACTGGGTGGCGTTGAGACTCCAGGGAAATGAAACTTAATACCTGCCCTCAAGGTTTGCTCTCTGGTGGTATTTTATTGCTCTCTGCTTCTGACACCATAGCCCAATCAGAGAGTCCATAGAAAATGATGTGTGTGTGTGTGTGTGTGTGTGTGTGTGTGTGTGTGTGTATAGCACATATATGTGTATATGTGTGCCCCTGTATATGTGTGTGCATGTACATGCATGTATATGTATGTGTGTGGTGTGTATTTGTGTGTGCCTATACACGTGTGTGCATTTTCAAAGGAAAACCATTAGAACTAGTGTCATTGACTACTCTGATGCTAAGATCCCCATAGGATTTCGGTATACCCACTTCACAATTGAGGGAACTGAGACCCAGGGAGTTGCAGGTATCTGCTCAAAGTCACGGGGGAGGGGGGGAGGGTCAGTGTTAGGGCTGGGACTTAAACTTGGAGATGGAACTCCAGTCCTGATATGGTGTCCCTTTGCACTTTACGTTGGGGTTATGTAAAGTTGGTTCACTCATACCCAAGCTAGATTCCTCTCTGGGCTTCTGGGATGCATTGCTCAGTGGCCCATCAACTAGTAATTGTGAGTGGACCTGAACTCACTCCCAAATGCACTGCTGGTCAAGATAATCAAATACAGAAACTCTCTCTCTTATCCCCTGGTCTGTTTGCCATATGACTGTAGCAGACTGTGCCTAAGAAAGGTGACGTACTTAAGTTCATGGTGAAGTCAGGACATACTCCCAGTTGCCACTGAAGCATCCCTGCACTCACATTTGCCCTCTGGAAAAGGAAGTTTTGAGAGGTTGATGTTGTGTTCTTCACGATTCCTGGAGGAGAAGCCATAACAGCCACTGGAAACATGCAGGAACCAACCCATAATGAAATTCGCTTCATCCCCCATGAAGCCAGTTACACTGTCTTCATCAGGATGGAAATGAAAGCAAGGGGAGGCCTCTGCCTTGTGAAGAGCTCCCCCATCATGTCTGAGCAATTTGTAGCCCTCAGCACTCAGCATTTTATTCCTCATCCCTGGGTACAATTTCCAGAAAAGGTGCCATTTACATTTAGTGTACAGACGGACTGATGTGGTTTTCCATCCTCATGACCTGGTCTTTCCTTCCCACAGCATCCCTGTGACTGCATCCCTCCCTCCACTAGAGTGGCCACTGTCCAATCAGTCAGGTTCTTATGAGCTGCGGATCGAGGTCCAGCCCAAGCCTCATCACCGGGCCCACTACGAGACGGAGGGCAGCCGTGGTGCTGTCAAGGCCCCGACAGGAGGTCACCCTGTGGTGCAGGTATGGACTCAAATTCTCTTATTTTTGTGCCCTATACTTGTCACCAGGAGATTTACTCTGCCTTGCTGCTGCTTGTGAGGCCAAGGACATGTCATTTCCTTACTCCCTGGAGGGAGAGAAATGTAAGATGTTGTGAGTATCAAGAGCCTACTGGAGAATTGCATTCTTGGGGGGAAGTCTCCAGAGCAGGGTGAAGAAGCATGATGCTCATGTGGAAGATGGTCCTTCCTCTTCTTTATGATGGAGAGATTGCTAGGACCTGGCAGAGCTGACAGAACTATGAGCTTGCTGCTTGCTTTTTCCTGGTCGACATCCTTCATGCCTGTGGCTTGTAGGTAAACCAGAGATGTGTACAAGGACAGAAGTGTGATTTTTTCCCCCTTCAAAACAGTTGAATTGAAACATTCTTCAAATTCTATAATCTGGTTAATGAGGAAGTACCACAGGTGTCTAAGTTCTGGCTGGTGAACCCACACAGTTCAATTAACCAGAATCTTCTAGACATTCAAGTTACTGTAACCATAAGGACCTCGACATGGTGTTCATAAGCACCCTTGAGGGGAGATTCTTAAAAATGCAGATTTTTACCAGGCTTGGTGGTTCAGGAAGCAGAGGCAGGTGGATCTCTGTGAGTTCCAGGTCAGTCAAGGCTACAGAAGGGGAGCCTTCCTTAGAAATTATAAAACAGGTGTAGAGACCAGACAAAGAGAACCCCCAAATGCTAAAATTCTCCCCGAGGGCACTGGGTGTGTTCCCCTGGTTCGGGACTGACTGATCTAAGCACTCGATACACATGCATGACAAAGTCATAATGAAGCCCATTGTTCTGGACAATTAATACACTATGTGCCAAGAAGAAAGGGGGAAAAAAGAAAGAAAAACCCAGGCACAGCCTGTGCCCTGACCCGGCAGCCCTAGAGACACTTTCTTTCGGTCCCCATCCCCCCGAGGCTCACCTGCCCCTTTCTTTATATCTTGTGTTGTTATTTCTGCCCTGACATGGCGCCCATACAGACTGTCGCGTGCTGGGTTTTGTTATCTTCCTCTAATGGTGGTCAGCCCAAGTACTGGCTGAGCACGTGTCTCGATGGCACAGCTGGCTGGTTAGGGCGCGTCTGTGGGAGGTCCCCGTTGCTTCTCACTGCCTGGGGTCCACCCTGGGCAATCTGCTTCCGGTAGATCTAGTTGAGCACGAGCTTTGGACCCTAAGTGGGTAGGGATCACTGAGGATGCCCTGACTCCAAGACCTGACCTCCAGACGATTGGTAGGTCACTACACCCTAGGGAGCCAGAGGGCTGAGCGTCCAGTCCTATTCAAGTCCCCGGCTGTCCCCATCACCATCACCCTCTGTGCTGAGGCCTTGAGGCTCCTGAGAGACTGCCTTCTCCACCATGGATTCCAGCTGCCGGGAGGCTAAAGTCCGTCCTGTCGGCTCACGGGGGCTCCATCCTGTTTGATTTCCAGTCCCAGGCCTGGAAGCGAAGTGAACATGTACTGGCCTGCCTCATAGGCATCCCTGCCCTCAGGGCCACAGTTCTCTGTGGCAGGAGGGCTGCTCAGTTACCAGCTATTTGAACACACCCAAGACTACTTCGTTTTTGTAAGTCTTCTGTTAGTATCGACAAGGCTTAGCTGTTTGGGGATAGGACCCTGGCCTGCTGGTTGTTGGGAGACTGGGTCCTGATAGGAAACTCACTGAAGGAAGACGAGAAGGAGGGCCATCAGAGGCAGCTTCCAGGCACTGCAGAGGATGACAGGAGGGTCACTCCAGCATGCCGACACCAGACTGGAAGCCAGGGCCGGTGGATTCGCGGCTCAAGCGTTTGTGGCACTTACCCTCATCTGTACCGTCTGCTGGATTTGCTCTCAACACAGGAAGAGCAAGGGATTGTGTGCCTCTTTTGTGAGGGGGAGATGTGTGTAAAACATCAGTGAATGTGGAGTGGGCAGAGGTTGGTGGAGTTCTCTGAGGACACAGGACACTGGGGGTTGGGGACAACTTGTGCCCAGGAGCCCAGGAGGAAGGGTACTTGAGAGGATCAGAAAGAGGCTGGTATAACTGGAGGGTCCAGAGCAGGCAGGGCCCAGGCTGTGGTGTGGGGGGAGGGGCTGCGGCTAGTAGATGGACCAGGAAGGAGACAGAGGACTCAGTTCTAACTGTCCATGTGGAGCAAGAGCTGAGAGGAAGCTCTGTGTACTTTGGTGCATGAGCTACGTTCATTCACTGGTCACTTAATGCGTATTTACCGAGCACCTGCTGTGGACCAGGCTAGGTTCTGGGTTCTGAGTGTGACAGAAACCCAGCAGCCAGATTTTACAGTTAACACGATGACGGACATTTTGGAAGCATTTCCCACACATGGGACCCCATTCCGTTTTTAATCATCATCAGGGTGAGGTCCCAAAACTTGTTCAAGGTCACTGTTGTTTAACACCCGAGTTCTAGCTGCTTCAGGGCCTTGCTTGCCATCCATGGATGGCTCAGCCTGACTTCCCACTCACGGAGAAAGCTGGTACCCATGCTTCCTGCCGACACTCTGTTGCGGTCCTGTCTCTGACCCTCTGGCCAGCTCACTGGAGCCCAAGTCCTGGTCCCCCCGACGATTCTGACTGACTCTGGCCAGAGGATCATGCCACCACTGAGTGCAGTTGGCCGAGGCTTTGTCTGGGAGGCCATGTGAGAAGCTGGCCTCAGAAACAGGAGCAGCTGTGATAGTGGCTGAGATCAAGAGGGAGACAGAGGAAGCCTCGGGCCTGAGCGGAGAAGCTCTGCTGCCCTTCCAGGGCCACAGAGGGCCAAACTCCAGCTCTCCTACAACTTCTGCCCCATTCATCTAGGGCTGAGCCATGGAAAGTTCCAGAAAGGGAGTGGGCTGGATGGTAAGTCCAGAGGAGGCCTGCCATTCTGCACCCAAAGTTCACATCCCGCTTCTGGCCTGTGACTTTGAGAGCTTGTGGATGCTGTAGTCTGTTCATTTCTTCTTTCTCTCTCTCTCTCTCTCTCTCTCTCTCTCTCTCTCTCTCTCTCTCTCTCTCTCTCTCTCTCTCTCTCCCTCCCTCCCTCCCTCCCTCCCTCCCTTCCTTCCTTCCTTTCTTTTTTGAGACAAGGTTTCTCTGTGTAGCTTTTGCACCTTTCCTGGAACTCGCTCTGTAGACCAGGCTGGCCTCAAACTCACAGAGATCCACCTGCCTCTGCCTCCCAAGTGCTGGGATTAAAGGTGTGTGCCACCACCACCCAGCCTCATTTTCTTCAAAAGACACTAGGTGGATTGTTATTTAAAATGTCATTGAATGGACTGTGATCACTGTAAAATGAAATGCGGGGCACCTGGGTTTTAACACGGGGAAGCAGATTTTAGCTGGGAATCTTTGTGGCTGGGGATGTGGTTCCTTTGGTAGACTGCTCACCTTGCAGGCAGGACACCCTGGACGTCCCCCTCAGCGCTACATAAGTGGCGTGGTGGTACACACGTGCAATCCTAGCACATCTGTTGGCTGCAGATCAAGAATTCTGGAGGAAGCATGGGGCCTTGTCATATAACCCTGGCTGTCCCCTCACCCCAGGCAGCAGGTCTCAGTTTTGTGGCCATGAGCAGCTCCCAAGCACCTGTCCAGGTGGCCCCTCCTGTCAGGAGGCTGGGGAAGCCAGCCAGCTTTCAGTGTCCGGATTGCTGGAGGCCTCCAGGGTCATCTGTTGAATTCCAGGCTGTCACTCACTCTGAAGTCAGCTGGGTTCCCCTTCCTGGTGAGGGCAGGGAACAGAGCCCCTCAGGCAGCCGCCTGCGTGGTCTTCTCAGATAAGTTTGTGAGCTCGGGACTCCCTGCTTCCTTTTCAGATGTGTGACAGGAAGTGGGTCTTGCTGATGGCCACTTGTCAGGCTAGAGCTGGGGTGCTGGCATCTGTGGAGGGTCATGGGGCCCTGGGTGTGGGGGGAGGGGAGGAAGGTGGGCTCACCTGGGCGGGGGAGGGGAGCGGCTCCCCTGACTGAGACCTCAGAAGAGAAAGAGGCTGGAGGGAGGGGCGGGCTTTGACGTGGCTGAGGACTATTTGTTTATAAGTTCCTTAGCTCTGCCCCCACAGAGATGACCCAACTGAAAGACCTGATAAAAAGAAAAGTGAGGGCGGGTGAGATGGCTTGGCAGGGGCTTGCAGCCAAGCCTGATAGCTTGAGTTCCATTTCTTAGACCTACATCTTGGAAGGAGAGGAGTGACTTCCAGAAGCTGTCCTCTGACCCCCGCACGCACCTCATGGCGCGTTTTCCTGGTTGGGCTAACTGTAGCTGAGATCTTTCTTTGCTGTCTGACCGTGTAAGGTGATGACATCCTGTTCATCCACGCAGACTCCTCTTTATTTGTGTATGTGGGAGGCAGCTCGTATGTGACTTGATCCAACCCTGTTATCAGAAGATAAAGATGGGAAAAGGTGGGGTGGGCAACATATGAACACAGAGTCCCTGCTAGAAGCCACCCCCGTGTCCTGTCCCCTGTCCTCTGTACCCGTCCCCTTGTGTGGTATTAGTAGTTTAACCAAAACTTTATAGAATACACAGTTCAGGCCAAGGGCATCTGTGGGCCGCCTGTGGCTCTGTGACCGGCCTGGGGGCTGCTGTGGCTGTGGTGACCCCAGGATGACACACCTAAGGTGAGCAGAAGAGGGAGACAGTAGAGTCTGCTGCAGACACCAAGGTGATGGAGCCGTGGTCTGGGCTCAGTTTCTCCCCACCGAAAACACCCAGGGGAGGAGGGCTGTGCCTTGAGTCTCTCTTAGAAGACCAAGTGTCCCCAGTGAGACATTTCAGGTCGAGGCAGAGCATAGAGGCTTCCAGCATGTTGGAGGAGCCATTGTTTCTCAGAGGGAGAGTGTAGAGAGCAAGGTTCTCAGGCTGTCTCTGAGCACGTGTGTCATCCGAAGAGTGGCCCCGTGAGCTTCCTTCGGTGACCTATTTAGTCTGTGGTGACACCCTGGAGCATAGGTGGTAGGATTACTATACTCATTTTACAGACAACAAAACTGGGCCACGGCACTGAGGCAACCTGCCCGATGTCAGCCAGGCGTTGGTGATGGCTGGGTGTGCGCATGCGTGATCAGAAACCCACGGCTGTGCTGCTAACTGGGAGAAGAAAGGGGGCAGGGTGTGTGGGACCAGGGGCTCTAGCTCTTGCTGGCTCTGGGGTTCTGGGTGTGACTTACGGGGGCTTCATCTTTTAGACTTGTTTTGTCTTGTCAAGAGCTGTGGGGACAGGGGCTGGGATGCAGCTCAGTGTTAGGTGCATGCCTGGAGGATGGGAGGCCCTCGGTTTGGCTCTCTGTACCACATGCACACACACAAGACAGGTTGAAGGCTGGGAAGATGGCCTGTTGGCCAAGTGTTGGCCACATAAGTCTGAAGACCTGAGCTGGTTCTCCAGTGCCCACAGGGAAACAGTGCCTGGGCTGGGCAGAGACAGGAGGGTCCCCAAGGCTTGCTGGACAGACAGACTAGTGGATCCATGAGCCTCAGATTCAGTGAGACAGGGTCGTGGACACAGCTGGGCCTTTGTGAGCACTGCTCGGCCCTCTGTGTCTGGCTGTTTCTGGTCACACACAGGATCAGATTCCACCCTGACCAGGACTAGGAGACTCAGTCCCAGTTTGCAGATGTAGTAAGAAGCTCTGGGAAGTGAAGGGAACTTGAAACCCGAGCCAAGAAACCCCAGAGCCTGGCCGTTGCTATGACTTGTCTTTTGTCAATCTCCTCACCTGTAATCCGTGTGGTACCTGTCAATCTCCTCACCTGTCAATCATCCACATGGTGCCTGCTGTTTCCAGATGGCTCTGAAATGAGCTAGGCATAGGAGAGAAGCATGGAGTGGCATCTGGTTACTTGTGGGAGCTCCAGTTTGGGGAGGGTCCGGCATGAGTGAGTTGGGACAGATTTCTAGAAGGTTCTTCTACAGCAGTTTACAAGGGTGCTCTGCTGGTTGTGGTAGTGGACAGTGTACTAGGAGTTGGGAGTCAGGCTCTGCCCTTGCCTCTGTCTGCCTCATATGGGGTCTCTGGGAAGCCTGTGGAAAAGGAACCTCTGGTTAAGTAGTTCTTCAAAAGAGAGTAACCATTGGCTGGGGAGATGGCTCAGTGGTAAGAGAGAACACTTGTTCTGCAGACACAGAGACCTAGTTCAAATCCCTAGTACCCATGTAAAAAGCTGGGGATATCCATGCATCCTGTGGCCTCGGCGTTGGGGACAGGGACAGAAGGATCCTGAGAGCTTGCTGTCCAGCCAGCCCAGCCAAATTGGTGAGCTTCCAATTCAGTGAGGGGCTGTCTCCAGACAGCAAGGTTGACAGTGATGGAGGAAGGAACCGATGGCCGCTGTCACTTTGTGTGCATGCACACGGGAGTGTGCACTCATACGCTCAGGTGCATGCAGCTCACACGTGTACACACACACACACACACACACACACACACACACATACACACATAGGATGGTGACCCTATGTGCAAATCTAGCTTCCTGTCCTCATCTGGCCTTTGCTAGCCTCCAGATGCTCTGTGGGTTTAGTGGGTGTGGGGCTGAGGCCTGGGCTGAACCGGCAGCATTTTCGAATGGTGCCATGACTGAGGCTCCAAGCTGACTTGGGTGGCGCCAGCTCCGTCAGCGACTCTCATTAACTGGACAGTGGAAGTGTGTGTGGCAGTGGGTGTGATGGCTTCTCAAGGGTTCTGGGACAATCATGGGTGTATGGACGTCACGGATGCTCCCTTTGAGCCCCTGGCGGACCCACGCGGGCTGAGTCTATGCCCCGGTTCAGGCAGGATTGCTCTCTCCTCTATTGCTGAGGAAATCAGTAGAGCGCCGAGGGACTTCCCCATGGAGCTCCTTATCTGGAACAGCACGCTGGGCCAGGGCCTCACCCCCGCTGGCAAACGCCCTGTCCACGCCGCACCCCAGCCCGGTAGCTGTCATCGACTGTTTACAGATGAGGCTGTGGGAGCTCTCGGGAGTCTGTGCCTTTTCTGCTGACGCTGGTCTCCTTGGGGTGACACTGACACTGTCCTCACAGGGTCTCTGCAGAGCTGAAACAATAACATAGCCCGGGACAGGAACATGTAGAACGTCTCCTCCAGACATCTTGCTATGTTCACCATCCTGTGTGTGTGTGTGTGTGTGTGTGTGTGTGTGTGTGTGTGTGTGTGGTTTCCTTCCATGGTACCCTGTGAGGATAGAGCCACCAGTGCCTGCTCTCACACGCACGTCTGGAGTTTTCTCCCCACCCTACACTGGGGTACATGCGGGGACACAGACGTGAGGCCTGTCCTCAGGTTGTGCTCTGAGGTACACTTGTTCCAAAAGGGTGTTGTGGCATGGCCATCGCCATCCCAGGCCCGGATAAGAACCTGACCTCAGGAGGTCGGGGGACATGCAGCGTCAACTTGAGGGTGCTGAATTTGGAACCTTGTCTGTGGGGAACCTTGGCTCTAGGTGGTGCCCACACCCACTGTGTAGGGTAGGAAGGGATTGTGAGCATGTACACACGGGCATAAACACAGAAATGGTGAGTTTTGCGTGTACCCACACATATGCGTGGATGCCCGTGTACCTGCATAGACACGTGTGCACACGTATGAATGTTTTCTTTATAACCATGTACATACGTGTGCATGCACGTGTTCTTTACCCCCCTGCTTTGTTGGCGTGGAGCTTGAACCCGGGCCCTCCTGTGTGGTTAGCAGAGCACTGTCACTGGGCTCTGTTCCCAGCTCTCAGTTGTCCTTGTTGTACACGGGAAAACACGAAACCCATCCTAACGGGTGGGGGCTGCCGATGTCCCTCTTCCAGACGCCGTGTGTTTGTGCGTGCCTTCCCGGGCTTAGCGTCTGGCTCTCTGCTTCACCCCAGCTTTCTTGGGGTACTTGATGACACTGTCAGGGAGGAGATGGTCTTTGACCAGAAAGGCTGGACATCGCTCAGAGACCTTCCCCTGTGTAGACGGGTAGAAGCTTCTCGGTATTTGTAGGTAGGCCTTGAAGGCACAGAGAGGTTAGGCAACCTGCCTAAGGTTGCACAGGAAGTGGGTGAGCCACAGCTGAACCCTGGGTGGTCTAGCTCCGAAGTGCGGGAGCCGAACTTCTTAGACCACAAAGAAGAAATAGAAATCTGTAAAGCCCCAGAGATAATTTTCTAGGGCTTCAGTATTTGAAAAGTTCAGTAAAGAAACTAGTCCACTCCAATCATACTTGGTCCTTGCCAGGATGTTAGGGTGTAGGCTTGTTGGAGGTTGCTGCCCCCTGCTTCTTGCTTCCTTCTCTGCCTGTATTGGGTGACCTGGCCAGAGCTGCTCCCAAGTGTAGGTGGGTGCCTTAGGTTTATACTGCCGTGATAAAACACCGGCCCAAACCAGCTTGGTGTGTGTGTAGGGGGGGATTATTTTATTTCACAGATTATAGTCCATCGCTGACGGAACTCAGGGCAGAAACCCGGAGGCAGGCTCTGAAGCAGATGCCATGAGTCAGTTCTGCTGACTGTCTTGCTCCCCATGGCTTACTCAACTGCTTTCTTATATAACTCAGGACCACCTGCACAGTGAGCTGGGCCCTCCCACATCCATCATTAGTCAAGGAAATTCCCCGTAGACAAACATGGCCAGAGGCTGATCTGATGGAGGCACTTTCTCAAGAGTCCCTTTTCCCAGGTCCGTCTAGGTTTGCATCAAGTTTGATGGTTTGACAAATATCACGCAGCATAGTGGGGCAACACTGAACCTCAGGGCAGTGCGGGCTTCTGGGTGTGGGTGGCGGGATGCTCCCAGCATGTCTAGGCCTGGGAAAAGAACACGGGGACTCTACACAGCCTGTGCTTAGCTCTGAAATTCCCACCTCTCCAATGGTATGCCGTCCCAATTTCAAATGGTAACCACAGACCTGCACCTCAACACATGTGGGACTTGCCTATAATGATCTCAGCCCACTGTGGTGTGAATAGGAGAATCAGGCCTCTTGTGGCCTCAGTTTCCCCAATAGCTAGTTGGAGAGAATGAGCCTATCATCGCACAGGGCAAAGCACAGGCCACTCTGGTTCCTGTAGGGAAGCATTGCGCGGCCATGGTGACAATCTCAGCTCTGAGGGTACAGCACAAGACGGAGCCTTCCCTGCAACCTGGGTGGCTGCCTCCTCTTCTAGAGGCCTTGGCTGCACCTTCTAGAACATTCCCTGCCCTGAGGTTGAGTCCTTGATCTTTACCATCATTGTCAGAGGCAGTACTGAGGTGTCTAAAGGACTAGACAGGAAGCCTGCAGGTGTCACAGTCCTGGTGACTCCTCGGCCTCTGCTGGAATTCCATCTTTGCATCTGGTAATCACGGTAGAGCCTGCATGCCACCTGATGAAGGCCACACTGGAAACCTGCACCAGGAACATTCAGGAAAAATAGCCTCTGCCTATTCCCAAGCCGTCCATCTCACCTGCTCTACCACGTGTCTGCTCCTTTGTCCATGAGAAAGTGGCACAGGGACACAGGGTTACCAGAGGCTGGTGTGTGGGCGCAGTGTAGCAATTCACCATTGTGTGGGGCCAAGGACTGATTTCTTGGCAGCTTCTGCCTCTTAGTGAGTGTTGATTAGGTCCCGGGCATGTGCCCAGCCTTGTGTTAGATGCTCCGTATGCTCACAATAGGTGGGGCTCAGGCTTTGCCCGAGAGCGTGGTAGAGGTGCAGGCTGCTGAAAGAGAGCCTATGGTCCCCAGGTGCCCATGTGCATGTCAGAACCTGAGATGTGTCTTGGGGAGAAGTCTTCAGATCATGTAGCCAAGAATGGTCCCCACTTGCCTTTCCAAATAAAGTTGTGTTGGCACACAGTGACCCCCCCCCCTCATTTAAATAACATCTATTGTGCTTTGGTACTGTTTTGACAGAGCTGAGTTCTGTTGACAGAGGCAGTGTGACTTGCAGAGCCTGAAGGATGTCTGATCTTATCTTCAGCAGAACAAGGGGAGAGAGAAGGAGAGAGAGAGAGAGAGAGAGAGAGAGAGAGAGAGAGAGAGAATCAAGCAGACCCTCACTTCTGAAGGAGAGAGATGTGCAATCTACAGTCTGTCAGGGGGTGAAAAAAGAAAGTGGGGGAGGGGTGACCGTGGGGTTGTAAGGATGCTACTTGGCAACTTCCTGCCAGGGTGACATTTAGGTAGAATTGGAGAGTGGTGAGGGAGTACTTGGTGCCATTATCTTGAAAGAAAGCACTGTTGAATAGGAAAGAGTCAGTGTGAAGGTTAGGGGGTACTGCTTGCTTGGTGTCCGCCTTGGACATCAGACAGAGGTAGGAGCCTCTCACTTACCTCTGGAGCTGACGTAGGATTTTGGTTTCCATGTGACATTTCAGAGATTTTAATGACACTGGAAGAGCAAAGTTCCCGCAGCCCACGGAACTCCTCAGTGTGCCCGGGCCACTGGGTTTACGGTTGATCGTTGTCACGCGGGGAGTCTTGCCTATTTGTGAACTGTGAAGACCGTGCTCTGGCTGGTGCCTCCCAGACACGTGGAGAAAGGGATTTTGGTTGGTACAAAGGTGGAGACAGGCTAGCAGGGATCGTGTTGTGTAATTACTCAAGAGGCACAAAATTGTTGTGTTTTAACGAGTGTAGATGAGGGACCCAGTCCCCCAGCCTTTGCTCAGCTGCTGTACAACTTCATGTCACCACCCCACCAGCAGGCGTTAGATGCAGAGACGGGGACACGTGCCCCATTCCTTGTCTGCTCCCTTCAGTGGCCGCCTCGTCTGCTCCCTCTCTGTCAGCAACCGCTCTTCCCTATCAACCCCTGTGTCTTTGTGTATCACTTCTTTACAGTCTGGCCTTTCCTTCTACCCATAATCCTGCTCCCGTTCACTCGTCATCTGTCACATAGGAGGAACTTAGTCTGCTGTGTGAACCACAGAGTGAGGGTCCCCATTGTTTCTTTGGGACCCTGGGGAGCCCCACTTGCCTCGGCCTCTCAGATGCGCCATGCCCTGGGTGTCGGGTGATGGGTGTGCGAGGCTGGCCGCCCCTCGGTGGCTTTCCTGTGCTGAAGGAAGTGGAGGAAGGAAGCAGCGATGATTCAGAGGGCACTTCAGGTCACCAGGCCGTACCCAGGCTTTTCAGGGCCCCCGTCTCCGTGGCCAGTGTGCCTTGGGCTGGCCTGAGGGTAACAGAAGCTGTGACTTCATGGAGTAAGCACAAGTTAGTTTTATAAGATGAAGAAGACGGAAGAAAACCTTCTTTTTCACTTTCCTTTTTTAATCGAGAAGTATGCCGTGGGTGTTCCCTTGCGGTTCACAGTCAAAGAGAGCATTGTCTTTGAGCTCCGAGTTCCCCTTGGGGCTTCGATGTTGCGTGTGGCTAACTTTAACTTTGAACTAACGCTTTTAGGGCTGGGCTCGGGTTGGGGTCCCAAGCCTGGCTCTAAACAAGGGAGCAGGCTTGTTCATTGTACCAAGTGAACAGGCTGCCCCATCTCATCTCTCCTTCCTGTTCCGAGGCACCCTCTCCTCCCTAGTCTCCTCTTTCCCTCTGTGAGCACAGGGCAGCATGAAGCTGGACACAGCAACTGTCCACAGGGAACGTGATTGCTGGCTGGTGAGCAGGGTCTGAGGAGAAGGATGAGGGCCAGATCAGGGATTTTCAGCAGGAATCTTGGGGAAGGAAGCATTACAGCCTCGTATTGTGCTTGCATGGTGCACTCAACTCTGATCCAGTACGTGGGAGGTTGAGACAGGAGGATTGCTGTGAGTTTGAGGCCAGCCAGGACTACATAGTGTATTTCAAAAAAAACCAAAGAAGAGAACAATTGGAACGCCCCCAAAGCAGCTCTCTCACATGCACACGCCATCTTGCTGCGACCTTGTTCTCTGTTGCGTTTTCTGTTTGGATCCGTGTTCAGTGGGTTTGTTGGTTTTCCTGTTGAGGGCAGGATTGCCCTGGGTGCCCGACCTTGGACCCTGGGTGTGGAAGCGGTTTTGTAGGATGCTGTGCCTTGGGAAGTGCAGCCGCCAAGGAGGAAGTTGATATGACTTGTTGGGGACCTGGCTGTGAATCTTGGCTTGGGCAGCTCCCATTCCCGGCCAGAGCTGGGCTGGAGGGATGCTTCTCAGCAGGAGACTCTTTATCCTGCCTCAAACTCTAGCCAAGCTGCAGAGGATGGTGATGCCACCCTCTGTCCACTCCATGCTGTTCTCATCTCAGGCCAGGTTGGGGCAGCAACATTTATTCAGTCAGACAAGCATCTGCCACTGGTCAGTGGCATGCAGGGAGCTTGCTGGTGACTTGAGGAAGAAATGGGGTGAGTGAGGTCTCATGGGTAGTTTAGTGAAAAAGTTAGCAGCAGAGAGGATGCTCCTGGGGGTTGAGTTCCACTGCCAAGGAAAAGGAAGATCCCCAATCTGAGCACGTAGAAGGAGCTGCAGCCGCAGCAACAATACCTGGACTTGCCTTTGTGATGGGCGCCTCGGGCAGCTCCCTCAGCCTCTCTGGGCTATGGTAGAAGTGTGTTGTGTAGCATAGGCTCATCCTGGGGGTGAAGGGAGCAGTGCCGAAATGCCAGGCCTACAGCAAGGCTGATGGATACACTGAGCCATCGATGGCTTGGAGTTAAACTGATGATAGTTCTGGGGATGAAGATGACTGAGTTCTTGGAACTCTCTCCAAGAATTGTCCCTGCTAACTATCCCCGCAGTCCACAAGGCGGTGTCTGTGTTATGCCCATGTACTTGCAGTCCAGTGGTGTGGCTGCTGTTTCCTAGCCTTATCAATCTCAGAACTGAGGTGTAGATAGGCCTGACGGTGCCAGCAGCAGGATGCGGCGTGCCCTGGGTCCACTCTGTGTTAACCTCCTACCACCCTGCACAGCAGGGAGATTCCTGCCTGGGGGCTGGGGCTGAGGTCAGTGTGGGAGACAGAATGGTGTGTGAGCAGTACTGTCCTGTCTCGGACACTCCTTCCTCTGGAGAAGCAGCCGGGACAGCCTTCTGGTTCCTGGTGGCATTGGGCCTGGTGACATCTGCTCTTCACAGCCTGCGCTGTGCCTGTAGCAGGGGGGCATCCTCACAGGATGAAGAGCTGCTGGAGTGGTGAAGAGGCCTTTCACCCTGGGAGGATGAGAGAAATACCACATTCTCCCAAGACACTCTCAGGTCCCCATGTGCAAAGTCAAAGCTACTTTTCTGACTTATTCTCAGTTATCTCCGACGTGACTGATGCCACAGTGGCCCATGCAGAGTCGGAGTGGTAATACAGAAGATGGAGAGCACTTATTGAGCACCTGTGGTGTGCTGGCATTAGTTCTACAAGCCATGTCTACTCAGGTGCACCGAATCCTGGTTACCCTGTGAGCGGAACACTATGCTTCTCCTCATCTGACTCGTGTGACACACAGCCTGACATCCGTGTGATCGCCCAGGTCTGCAGCCTGGGTCTGTTTTGCAGTTGGGATATGCATGTAGGGTGGGCTGTGCTCCCATTAGGTTCTTTTCTGGTTTCAAGGTAACAAAGCTGGGGCCAGATGAATTCAGTGACTTTAGAGAAAGCGAGTGGGTTGCCAGAGGCCCAGCCATCCACATCCCGTGTGACCAGAATGCCAGGCTGCCAACTCCAGCACGGACGCTGCGATGCCGTGCAGGCTAGGCACCATGGAGGGTGTGTGTGTGTGTGTGTGTGTGTGTGTGTGTGTGTGTGTGTGTGTGAACATGAAAGGCGCTCTCTGGCCTTGACAGGCGGCTGACAGTGCGGATGCCGCTTGGAGCCAGTTAAAAGCAAGCCTGCTAAGGAAGCGGATCACCCTCTGGCCAGGCGCTTCCTCCCTGGGTTGCGTGATTTTCGTGAGTTTAAAGCTCTTCCATGGGCCCGGCCCGGCCCTTGGGCTCTGGGTGCCGCTGGAAGCAGCGGTGCCTTTGAAACCCTCTGCTACCACAGCCCCTTATCTTGGCCCGTGGCTGGTTCCCAGCCGGAAAAGGGAAAAGGGAAATGCCGGGAGAGGAAGGCTCTGTGCTAGGCTTTGAGCTTGGTTCTCATTAACAAGGTCAGCCTGGTTCTGTTGTTTATTTTCCCACTTTTCAACGAGAAGGGTGATGGATGACTGTGTCTCCGGCGCCTGCCACACGCCAGGGCTCACTCACGCACGCACGCTCACCCTCTCAATGTCCCATGCTCAGGGCTGTGGACTGATGTACTGGTCTATGTCTGCACCAGGAAGGGGTGTTAGAGCCAGGCCTGGGCTCCTGGGGGTGGGGACTCTAAGGGCCACTGGCCCAGGTGGCTTGGTAAACAGTGGCCACATTTCTGTTCTTTTCAGACTGGGTCTTGGGCTGTAGCTCAGGCTGTCCTGAACTTGCAGCAATCCTCCTGTCTCAGCGCTTCCACCTCAATACTAGGATTGCAGATGTGAGTCACCATGTCTGGCATGTGTTTGCTTCCTCTCCCCTTGACCTTTTTTCTGCCAAGTGCTCGCAGCATGGCGGTGGGCACGGGTGTTGGGAAGACCAGTGGCACTAATGTGGTGAACGGAGAGGAGATCAGGATCTAGCAGGTCCCTCCCACGTGCTCTGTGAGGAGGTGTGAGGAGCTGTGTGGGCGTCAGTCAGGCCGTGTCCCCTGGCTGGATACGTTCTGGTCCCCCTTCTGTGTTTCACCATCTCTTCAGAGTCAGTCGACAGCGGTGGCAGCCATGTCCCCCTTCTCCACAGGCAGCAGGTCCCCAGGGGCCCTTCCCCTGCCCCAACCCCCAGTGTCCACCCCATGGACACACCTTGCAGCAGGGAAGACCCCAGCCAGCCAGCCAGCCAGCAGGAATACCCCACCAGTTTCTGAAAAGAGCATTAGCTGTTCTGTTCGGTGCGCTTCTTCTTCTGGTCCCTCCTACCCCTCCTCCCAGTCCATGGGGGACCACTGTCCTCTCTTCTTGTAGTCACAGCTGAGGGGCAAAGCCTTGGAGCTCTCTGCACAGGTTAACTGAGCACCCCATCATGCGGCGCAAACTGGGCAGGCTTCTTAATGTTCTTGGCGACAGTGGCTTCCCACCATGTAGCTCTACAACCCCAGATGCACTGGAGTGCAGCCCCTTCTCAGACAGATGTCCAGCTTGGTATTATACAAGCTGGGTAGAGCTGATGTTAGTGTGTCAGTCAAGATTTTTACCCATTATAATCCACAGCATCTTTACCATTGCTTTAAAAAAAGTGTGTTGCTTTTTTGCTTATTTTGTGCCCATGTGCATAAGTATGTATGTTTGTGGAAATGCACATATGCCTCAGCACATGTGTGGAGGTCAGAGGTCAGCTTATAGGAAGTGATTCTCTCCTTCTATCATCTGGGTTCTGGGGATTGAACTCGGGTCTTCAGGCTTGGCTGCAAGCTCCTTTCCCTGCTGAGGCATCTCACTGGCCCTGGCACCTCTGTTTAGTGGACACCTTTGATTTGTGATTGGTTATGCTGTTCACAGTAATGGCAGAAGGTTTCTTTTGAAATAGTTTCTGTAAGTAAAAATAGGAAATAAGTGTTAAAAATTGAAATTAATACCCCAGTAAAAGACCATAATGGCTGGAGATTGACATCTGGGAATTGAGGTCCTGGCTGTTTGTAGGTGAACTTTGACCATGTTGCCAAGGTAACAGTTTTTGAATGGGGTATGGAGCTGGGCCTGTCTGGTTCAAAGCCTGGTCATTGTTTTTCTAGCTTTGTGATCTTGGGCAAATTGCCCACCCTCTCTGTGTCCCGTGCTTCTCAATGTAAATTAATAGTGTCCCTATTGGGGTAGGCGGCCTTGACCAGGCCCTCAGAATGTGACAAGCTGCTGCTGTTATTATGGTTAATTATAGACCCTCCCCTGCTGCTGTACACATTTTCCCCCAGCATGGCCCTTCTGTTGGCTAGACGCTGCTCAGCAAACATTAGTTGCCTTGAATTTTAGATGGTCACAACGCTGCCAGGCTTGGCACTGTAGGACCAGGAAAAAGCAATTCGGAAACCAGACAGAAAGTAAGCATGGGTTTTATTTCCAGTGAGTGCCACTGTCACCCCTGTGAGGGTCAGACAGCCACCTTCTCCCCACGTCCCACCCCTGTGGGAAGAGTTCTGGTAAGACCACAAAGGAGACGGGTGGGTTCCCACCGTGGCTCTGGGCACAGGCGTCCGATGCTGTTTATGGCGGCGTCCTTCTGGGGGACTCTCAGGTCTGACTTTTTAGAGGTAGCAGTTTAAAAAAGTCCTTGTGGGCTTGAAGCTCAGGTGGTAGAGAACTGGCCTAACATGCATGAGAGACTAGGGGTGATATTCCATACACCTGTAATCATAGCACTTGGGAGGTAGAGGCAGGAGGATCAGGGGTTCAGAGTCATCCTAGGCTACATAGTGAGTTTTAGGCCAGCCTGGGCTATATGAGACCCTTTCTCAAAATCAAAATCAAAATGAAGTGAAAGGCCCTCTGTGGAGCAGATGTGCGCAGGCATTGCTGGCCTGTGTGAAGATGCCACTCAGGCACATGCTGTGTGCACCTTGGGTGTCTTTAAGTGGAAGCCCTCCTCAGCCTGGAGGACATGTTGCCATGGTGTCTTTCAGCTGGGCTTAGGTTTAGCTGTATCGACCAGAAACCCCCCAAGAAGAGCTGGTTAGATGCCCAAGAAGATATAGCGAGTCCAGAGCTGGGTAGTCCAAAGTACCGTGAAGTTGTCAGGAATCCTGTTCTACCCATGGTTACCTCACAGGACCAAACGACTGCTGTAGCTGTGGCCATCACACTCGTATTCCAAGTAGTGGAAGGGAGACAGAGCAGAGGGTTCCACTCCCAAGCTTGGTCAGCTTCCACTCAGGAGCCCTTTGAAGTCATCCGTGCACGTCTGCTAAGTGGCTTCACCTAGTCACACAGTCACCTTCATCTGCAAAGAAAGGCAGCAGTATAGGTTCTTAGGAAGGACAGTGAATACGAGGTGAGATCTAGCACAGCGGGTGATCTTAAAGGTGCAGATGGCAATGCCTTGTTTTAGACGAAAGTTTTACTGGTTTTCCACAGTTCAGGGTCTAGAGAGGGCCTTGTTAAGCATGCAGAAGGACAGGCTCAGGGACAAACCTGGTAATGGACGGCCACTGGGACCTTTGAGAGTCTCCTCTGTGCGCCCAGTCCCCCTGCTTTCTCTGCAGTGAGTACAATCTCTCTCTGGCCACCATGGTGCAGTGTGTGGGGAGAAGGTTCATCCCTCTCTGTGCTTTGCAGGTGGAGTGGGACCGGGAACCACAGGATAAAGATTTGAGGCTCTCGAAGTTGGCGGCCCAAGAGCGCATGAGGCATCTGGGCTGCTTTTCAATTTTTCTTATGATGAAGGGAAGTGTACATTCATTTCAGAATTTTAGAGAACACATGAAGTGGCATTTTCTCCTTCAGTCCTTTGGAGAGTCCCCTCTGGGGATGTGTACATATAGGGAGATATTTGAATGATGGCAGGAAATCAGACTGGGGTTGGTCCAGGCAGGCATCTTCCAGATAGCAGGCACTGTGGGTACAAAGGCCCTGAGGCAGGAGGGCAAGGGTGTTCTAGAAATAGCCAGGAGATGCATAAGGCTTCCTTTGGGAGGAACAAAGAAGGACCAGGGGTGGACAGACCTAGAGAGAGGCAATACTAGCAAGGCTTCACGGGACACGGCATTTGAATTGGGAACCACATGATCTCATTCACTTTAGAAGATCCCTCTGGAGGCTGTGGAGACTCCCTTGAGGATGGAGGCATGGAAAGAGACAGACAGATGCTCAACGGGGCTGGTGCAGCAGGACCGGAGAGTGGTGGAGTAGCCAAGTCAGGGAGAAGGAGGGCAGTGTAGCCTAAGGGCTCTCTCTGCCTGTCGATGGACTATGGCTGTTGCTCCAGCAGAGTCTCCTCCTGACCTTTCCCCACACATTAGCTCTCACTAGGATGGTTTGGTCCCCCAAAGGACATTTGGCAGCGTCTCAAGATATTTTGTTTATCATAGTTGGGGAAGACTCATTGGCACCAACTGTGTCAGGAAGTGCATGACGCTGCCAAACTTGAACCTGCGCCCCACAACAGAGGGTGGTTGCTCCCCAGCGATGAGGCCGGGAAGTCTTCCCAGGCCCTAAATGCGGTTGTGATAATCTGCTGTCCACATCTGCACTCCTCAAAGCTGCATGATGGACGCTGGATCTTTGATGCTATACTGTTGTGAAATAATTCTTTGATGAAGGGATTCCTCCCTCTGGGATTCATGTGGATCTCTTAGGAGTGGGTGAGATATTTCTGGAGTGGGTACCTGTGGGAAGCAAGGCCTTTCTTTGTCTCCCCTTGCTCAGCTGCCCATTACCATCTGCCAGAGGGTTAGCCACCAGAGATGGGACTTGACAGCCCCTTGGCCATGAACTTCCCAGGCTACAGAGCCCCAAGCATCTCAGCGTAAAATGGACCGAAGTGCCTCCCACCCCAAAACGCCCCGCCGCCACCGCCGTGTGAATCACCCACATTGCAGTCCTTTCTCTCTCTGCCTGCCTCTGCTGAATGAAGGAAGGAGTGAATGAACTGAGCTGCCTCCAGTGGAGCAGTGACTCACAGCGGCCAGACCCCAGCCTCCATCCCTGGTGAATGAGCGCCAGGCCACAGGGCCGTATAAGAACTAGCTCCTTGTTCCAGGCTGATGCGATCTGTTGATCTTCCAGTGGCCCCGCCTTGCCAGGTCTACAACACAAGCGTCTCAGCCTGTCTAGCCAGCTCTGGAGAGGAGCGGTGCCCTGTGCAGAGCCCTCCAAAAACCCACCCTTTGCAACCCAAGAAATTGGATCTTAAAATCCCAAAATAGAGTACAGAAAGTTACACATCACGTCTGCCTTTTTTTTTTTTCCCCTCCTGTGGCAAAAATGAGTCAGAATTCTTGGTCCAGCTCCAGAGAGACCTGCCTGGTCGTTTGGTGGGAGCAGGGGGCAAGGGGTGGGGGATAGCTAACCTTAACGTAGGGAGGGGTGCCAGCCAGTTCAGCCTTGGCTTGCATTTCACAAGTCCTACCCTCTGCTACTCCAGCAGCTCGGGAGGAATCTTCCAGCTTTCCTTGCAGTGAAAGATGATAGGCCGTCTCTTATGGCTCGCCCAGATGTCCCGTCTTTGGTGAAGCACTTATGTGGAGTTAGGGGTAGGGGCTATGTCATTAGGGTAGGAGGTATAGAGCTACCACAGGATATCCTGCAGGTACTCAGCTCTTCTCATTAAGCATGCTCAGATAATTGCATGGCGTTCTTTTTGTCTCTTTGAAGGGGAAGAGATTGAGAAAGGGTCTTGCTGTGTAGCTCGGGTCAGTTTTGAACTCCTGCCTCGGCTTCCCAGAGTGCTAGGATTATGGGCGTGGGCCACCATGCCTGGCTTTCATGGATTTCATGAAAGCTCTCTTCATTCCTCAGTTTCCCCTCTTGGGATGCATTCTTCTTGGCTTCTCAGAGCCCAGGCAGCCTATGCGGACAGTTGCCCTTCAATGTCAGGCAGCACAAGAGACCACCAGAGAGCTAGCTGCATTTGAGGGGTGCGTCCCCCACCTGTCTGGCTTTCTGGTGACCGAGTGGGCCACGGGCATAACTTGGCTTCCTCTTTCCCTCACCACTTCCACAGGGCTGCCAAATTGCTGTCTTTTCAACTCAGGCTCAAGGTCGTAAACTTCGTTTTTCCAGTCTTGAGCTTGACTCCTCTCCTGACGCCCGGTGTCATTGGCTTGGTATGATACGTCCCTTTCACCGGGAGACACATTCCTGCAGACTGGCCCGAAGAGCAGGGAATTTAGAGAGTCTGAAAACGTGGGGACTCTCCCAGACATGAATAAGCCTCTTTTCTCAGGGCTTTGGGAAGATGAGTCACTCCCTGTGTTAGTCAAGAATAGCTACCACATGCGCGGCTCCACATAGGATCCACCTTCTCAGTCACTCAGCAGCTGCCTGGTGCACATCTCCACAGTCCTGGTGTGCGGCTCCACATAGGATCCACCTTCTCAGTCACTCAGCAGCTGCCTGGTGCACATCTCCACAGTCCCGGTGCATGGCTCCACATAGGATCCACCTTCTCAGTCACTCAGCAGCTGCCTGGTGCACATCTCCACAGTCCCGGTGCATGGCTCCACATAGGATCCACCTTCTCAGTCACTCAGCAGCTGCCTAGTGCACATCTCCATGTGCCAGTTGCTACCCAAGGCGCTGAGGCCTAGAGATGGACAAACCTCTATCCAGGGAAGTGAATTAATGCATGATTAACAATTGGTGCTGTCGGGAGGGGACTAAGCTGTGAGATGCTGATACCCTCTGATTTAGTCAATCTCCTCAGAGAAGGCCCTGTGCTCCGGTTAGCTTTAACTGGTGACACCACACAGCTTAGAGTTGCCGAGGGGAGAGCTTCTGTTGAGGAATTGTCTAGATCAGACTGGCCTGTGGGTGTATCTGTTGGAGATCGCCTTGAAGGTTAATTGATGTAGGAGGACCCTCCCACTGTGGGTGATGCCATTCCCTAGGTAGGTAGGTGGTCCTGGACTGTTTAAGAAAGCTAGCTGAGCAGAAGCAGAACTGTGAGCCAGCAAGCAACATCCTTCATGGTTTCTGCTATACTTCCTTGGCTGTGAGTGAGTTCCTCAGACAGATGCAATGGTGTGTGAAATAGCAAGCAGAGACCTGCCTTCAGGTCCCTGCCTTGTCTTCCATCGGTGGTGGACTATGGAAGCCAATGAATGATTTCCTCCCGTATTCCTTTTGGTCAGAGAGTTTTATCACAGCAACAGAAAGGACGTGAGGAATCTCTGCCTTTGGGTGGATCCTGAAGGATGGAGGAACGGGATAGAGCCAGCCATGGGGAGACACACAGGGAGAACACACCAGGCTCTGGGAAGAATATGTGGAAAGGCCTCAAGGTAGGAGAAGCTCAGCCTGTTGAAGGAGCCTCGAAGAAGCCATGTGGCTGGACCATGGGGAGCTGAAGCCCAGGATAGCAGCCAAGACTGGGTCATATGGGCGTCCTTCTGTAGGCTGCACCCAGGGCCCAGATTTTCTTCCAAATGCACCCGACAAACACTGCGTTTTAGAACTAAGAGATGATCTTCAAGTTTACAGAGACCAGAGAAGATGAACTTTGATAGCTGATAGTCTCCCAGCCCTTGGTGGAGGAGGAGTTTGAGCAGAACATCACCTGTGTGGCCTGTCAGAAGGAGCTTCCCACAGACCTCACCAGCTCTTCCTTGAGCCCTTTTTCAGCCCTACTCACAGATGAAGAAACTGAGGCCAGGAGATAGAAACTGGCTTTCTGGCCTCAACACTTTGGCAGCCAGGTGCTTGGCAGTAAACTGATCTGGATGGCTACCCACAAGTCTATGCTTCGTGGACCCCCATGGGCTGTATGCAAGGGGAGGTACAGACCCAGAAAGCAGCCGGGAAAACATGGTTTGGCTTTCCAACAGCACAAGCCCAAGGGCACCCGGCTGGAGGTTGGTTTCCAGAAGGCTTGCAGAGTAAGCCACCTCTTGGCCCGGAGGATGGCTGGCCAAGAGGAGGCAGGAGGGAAGTGTAGAGGTGCCCCCTCCCAACCTGGGGCTGTATCCAGAGGCCCCTGGGAGCTGCGTGCAGCGAGGCAAGGACAGGACGCAACCTCTGGCTCCAGCCCTGGGAGACTCACATGCCCTGCTCAGGGTCTGCACTGACTGTGGACGTGGTGATTGGAAGCAAATCTCGCCGACTCAGCCTCCAGCCCCATGCTCACTGGGCGCTGGAATCTGCTTCTAATTTCCGCTAGTGTGAGAAATGTACAGTGACTTGACTCTTAATTTAGAATATGAAGAGAAACTGACGTGGACTGTTTTCAAGCCCACGTGGGCTATCTCATTCTCCTTTTCATATTTTTCATATTCCTGATTTCAAAATGGATCCCTTCCTGGGGTCACCAGTCCCTGGGGTGCCCTGCCAGCTTCAACATGTCCATGGTCTGTGGCACCCATTGTGGATTGGGGCGGACATGGTTCCTGTTTTCATTGTACTCTGCTCATGCTGTCACCCCTGCTGGGAACAGGGCAGGTCAGGTACCAGCTGTCCAACCAGCCTGGTCCTGTCCATGCTGAGTGAGATGCATTGTGGGGCACAATGGTAGCTGTGGCCAGGCCAGTTGTTGTTTATGGAAAAGGAAGGGCAGAGGAAGCAGCCATCAATGGCCACCACCTGCCCCCTCCTGCTCCCCTGCTCACACCTGACCTCTGAGGGGTGAACATGCTGTGGAGGATTGGACAAGACAGCTAAGCTACCACCCTTGGGGGGACACCCTCCTAGTGGAGGAGGCAAGGAGACAAAATGAACACACCCTGCCTTGTGGAGTGGTGACAGATGTAGTGGGTGGTGGGTGAGGTGACGCCAAGCAGGTAGGTAGAGAGTGCCGAGGGTGTGGTGCCCTGTGGGGTGAGGTCGAGAGCAGTGAGGGACAGCCCTGTGCTGACAGGAGCAGCCATCCCAGCAGAGGAAGAGGTTACCATGGAGGTCCTGGGCGGGAGTGTGCCTGGCTTGTTCCAAGATGGCTATCGCTGTGGCGAAGGAGAGAGGATGTGAGGGGGAAGGTCCCACAACCCTGAATCACAATGAAGACTTTGCCCCACCCCACCTCCATATATGTATATGTGTGTGTGTGTGTGTGGGTGTGTGTGTGTGTGCGCGCGCGCATGTGTGCGTGCATGTGTGTGCGTGTGTGTTCCTGTGAGGGCAGGTGAACATTTAAGCCTGAGGACAAAATGAAGTGATGTCCCTCAGGAGCCGTCTGCCTTGTTGTTTGAGACAGGGTCTTTCCTTGGCCTGGAGCTTGCTGATTAAGCTCAGAGAACTGGCTCTGGAGCATCCGGGCATCTGCCCATCTCTGCTTCTCCAGCACTGGGGTCTCCAGCACTCACCACTGCACCTGAATTTTTTTTTTTAATGGTGAATTCTTGGTATCACATTCAGGTCCTCATGCTTACATGCAGCAAGATTGTGGGTCTCCTCAGCCTAGGACTTTGGTGTTCGATGGGAGTGAGATGTCTGCTCTTGAGAGATTCAAGGGGCAGAGTAGTAGGCTCTGGTCAAAGGGAGTGGAAGGCATTCTAGCCACCATGTAGTGGCCGAGATGAAAGGAAGGTGGTCAGGCAGCTTCTTTGACTGGAGAACCAGGTGACGGATTTGAGTGGCATTTAGGAAACCAGATGGGCAGGATTCTGAGGTGATTGAATATCCAATGGTAGTGAGGCAGAAGAGGCGTCATCGAAATTATAGTAGTGTTCACTAATTGAGCATGCAGGGCTTGTTGGGAGGTAGGGGGATGAGTGCCTGGTGTGTGTGTGTGTGTGTGTGTGTGTGTGTGTGTGTGTGTGTGTCCGCTTGTCGTCTGCTCCAGTGTGTGCATGGGAGCTGAGGGTGGAGTTGGGTTACGATGGCAGATAAGAGCTTCAACTTCCATTTCCAAACTGAAGCTCAGAACTGGGGTCTGTCTGTGTCAGTAAAAATCTCCTGCCCACATGCCCCGTGGCTGAGAACAGCAATAGAACAACCCAGGGGCCTCTCCTCCTGCGTGCAAGCTTTGAGGGCGATACCGTTTTCCAAATAGGCCCAATTCAACACACACACAAAAACGCTACTTAACGTTGTTCACGTTTGATTTGAAGCAAATTCAAACCAGTCCCTTTGGCTGGTCGCCAGTTTGAAAACCAACCCCACGCTTCAGGGCTGAGTCACCCAGCTCCCAGCACAGATGTGGTCCTCGATTGTCCGCCAGCACCGGCTGCACCGTCTCGGCCCTGATGGTTCCGCAAAAGCAACCCTTGATGGGGGTGGGGGGGTTGGACTTGAGCGTGGATCTTTCCCCAGGCTGGCAGTGTGTGCTCTATCCTCTCTTGATGCTGGGCAGCAATGGTAAGGTGCAGGTTCCAGCTGCACCCTGGCTCTGCGCACACTATGCAGCTGAGCCAGGGACCCAGTGGGGTCTGTGTCCCCAGTGTATCAGCCCTTCACAGACACTCCATTTTCTCTAACTAGCCCGTTAGGAGACGGGCGCTCTACACAGTCATTTGGTGCCTCATGAAACAAGATCCAATGCCAACAGAGAACGGTCATGCTGTATCATTAGATGAAATGATACGTAAAACACAACCCCAAATGTGGATCTGTGTACCCAGGAGAACGGCCCAGGAGGGCACACATCTCCAGCTGGGCAAGAGGGAAGTGCTCCAGACTGCTGAACAGAGCAGCGAATGATTGATAAAACATTGTACATTTTAAAGTTGCCAAGAGGCTGGGTGTGGTGGTACATGCCTGCCCTCCCAGCACTTGGCAGGTAGAGGGAGGATCAAGAGTTCAAAGCCAGCCTCGGCTGCATAGCCAGCCTGGATTATATGAGACCCAGTCTTGCCGTGTAGTAGTGGAAGACTCCCCCCTCACACACACATGGCTGCTGCTCCCCAGGACTGTGGGCAGGTCCCTCATCATCATCATCTTCATCTGCAGCAGGGTCACTGCTTCCCGCCAGCCACTGCTCCACAAACAGCTCCTGCAGGCACATGCAGAGTGACCGTCATCCAGGGCAATGCTAAGTTTTTTTGGGTTGATGTGGGCTGGCTCACTTAGGGGCTGCTACAGGGAACAGGTGGAGGACACAGTCCAGTCTCCGAAAACCCTCCCTCCTTCGATCTGATAGCCGAGTAGCTGAGTGAGCAAGGCGAGGGTGGGGTAGTTCTTTGACCCCGAGTGCCTTCCCCTGCAGCTTGCTGGTCCTATCACTTTAGTGGGAAAGTGTATTATGGAGCCACATACTAGGCTGCCCAGGCTGCAGCACAGGCGTGTGTTGCCCACGCACTAAAACCCTCATGGAGTGTGCACAGACACGCTCCATCCCAGAGCCGTTAGTCCCTGGGGTGTGACGTGCAGTAAAAGTGGTGGCTGCAGGAAGTGGAGCCTCCGTCCCCACCAAGGCCACTGGAGCTTTTCATCTAGCAAGTTAGAGGTGGCCTTGCTGCCCCAGGCCACCCATGAGACCTCCCCACTGTAGAACTATGTGATGAAGGCCTCCCTGTGATGAGGACAAGGAGTTGGAAACATTGTCTGAAAAGATGAACTTGGGTTTGTGAGACCCCAGTTACTCCCTGTCGGGAGAAGGGGGTGAGTGGCCACATGCCACTCTTCTCAGACCTATGGAGAGTTGGTGGGAAGACCACTGCTCCAAGACAAGCTATGGGGACAGGAGGCCCTGGGCACCTGTGAGGGAAGGGGGTTATGTTCTCATGTACGGCAGACCGTTTCTTGTCTGGTGACTCCTCTTGCCGTGGCCCCATGCCTGGGGCTGTTGAGCCACCTTGGGGTGTCAGGGGTCAGAGGCCCACATTGGGCTGCCAGCTTGTTCGTGGTCGGCTCTCTCATGGTGCCTGTTTTGTGGCTCCTCTGTTGGGGTCTATAACTGAGTCATTAATACAATCCTCTAATGAATCCAGGAATTATCAATTCATGGCACCTGTGTGAGTTCGGGAACCCGTGAAGGCCATCCAACGGACCTTCAGAAGGGGTCTGGGGAGCAAACACGCCCCTCACTCATTTGAGCATTGAGCTATTATTCTGGAGTCCCACAGGACCTAAGAAGTTGGCTGGAACTGACACCATGAGGTTTTGACATTATGGAATGCCCTGCTCTGTCTATTGTAACAGGCCTCCCTGCCACCGAGGTGGTGGGTCCCAGCTCAGCCTGGGGGCTTCTCTCCATTCCTGGAGATGTTCACAGCTTCCTAAAAGGACAGGGCTCTATCTCTTGTATGTGTGGAAGGAAGGGTGTGTGTGTGTGTGTGTGTGTGTGTGTGTGTGTGTGTGTGTGTATGTGTGTGTGTGTACATGGGTGTAGAGGTCAGAGGTCAACACTGGGTCATCCTCAGTTGCTCCCCATTCTTGTTTCTTTTGAGACAGGGTCTCTCCTGAAACCGAAGCTCACCGATTCAGTCATAGTGGCTAGCCGGTGAGTCCCAGGGATCCTCCTGTCTCTGCCTCCCTGGGCTGTGATTACACACGTGTGTGCCGCTGCACATGGAGCTGGGCATTGGACTCAGCCTCTCATGCCCACACAGCAAGTACTTTACCAACTGAGCCATTGCCCCAGCCTTTTTTTTTTTTTTTAATATCTCCAGGCAGCCAGGCTAGCCTCAAGGTTTCGATCCCCATCCCCTCTGCCTCCTGAGTGCAGGGATCGTAGCGATAGTTTCTGTGTGCTGCTCAGCTGCCCCTCTCTTAGGGAGCAACCACTTGGCCCTCTGGCCACCTCGCTCCCTTGTCTTCTCCTCCCATCTCCCTCCACGGCCTTCCCACCTCCTCTTATTAAACAAGACGATCACAACTGATGTTGTTGCTGGCGCCAGCTTGTGTTTCCCCTATTGGAGCCTTCCGTGAGAGAATGAAACCACCAGAAGCCACTGTGTGGAGAGGTTGGCTGATGTTGGGGGGGGGGGGCAGCTGTGCAGCCAGAGTGTGGACTCCCAGGCTGGCTCTGTTGACTGGGTGCATTGACTGAACTTAGCAAGCCTTAGTTTCTTCATTTCCAAAGTAGGTGATGATTGATCAACTTTAGAACAGGGTGTCTGAGGTCCCCACTACTGTGGAATGCAGGCTCATATGTGTGAGACACACACATACACACACACACACACACACACACACACACACACACACATGCATGTACATGACTTTCTATTTAGCACATGCCAGTTTTGTTGTGAAACTCTTCCTGTCGAGCTGGAGACACACGTAATGCCAACTGGCTTCTGAAATTCCTGGGCATTTGGAGGTTGCTTCTCACAAGGCTGAATGAGCCCCGGGCATAGGTACAACTTGTGCTTTATCTGGAGAAGAGGTGAAAATCTGCATCCAGACAGACCCTGTGCAAAGGCCCTGAGGTCAGAAGGAACTCGGTGTGTTGAGGCTAAGGGAGGGATGAAAAGCCTGGAAAGATGCAAAGAGAAGGCAGGGGCTGGGCTGAGGCTGGGTTTGGGGGAGTTCGGTGACTACAGGCAGGCGGCAGCTGAGTTGAGACTTTAGTCTGAGGCCACAGGAAGTCCTGGGAGGGTTGTAAGGGAGAGGGGGTGCCCGGATCTGATTTGCATTTTTAAAAGATTACTCAACCACTCTCTGAGAGACCAGAAGAGGCAAGCCATGTGTTGACAGCCGCCCAAATCAGAGGCAATGTGATGGCGGCTTGGTAAGTGGGAGTCAGTGGGATGGCTGGTTTGGAGTGCCAGCAAGGGAGGGATGGAGTGGCTGGCCTTGATTAGCACAGCTGTTCCCCATGTGTCCCTCGCTGGGGTTGTGCTGTAGTCACGGGAGGAGGAGGCAGCCCGGCAGGAACACTGCCGCCCTGCCCGCCTTTCTGCTGGCACCGTGGGCCGTGTTTACCACCTCTGATGAACCAGGGAAGCCAATTAGGAAATACACTTATCTGGGGTCCCCACGCAAATCCCTCCCGACAAGAACACAATCTCCTCTCAGTGCGGCCTTCCCTCTGTTTGATCTGCGCTGCCACCCGAGAGCGGTGGGGATCTTCAGATAAGTGGCTTTGACTCGGACTTCGCCTCTGCTTGAGGCTGCCACCCCTGCCAATGCTGTGGGCGTCAGCCCTGCAGACAGGCCATCCTCCAGCTCGGCTCTCATGCCCAGCCTGTCTCTCTCTGTGGGGCTTCAATCAGGGGCACGGAAGCCCTGGTTCCTATACCATTCAATAGAATGCTCTGGAAAGATGCATGGAAATTGATAACCATACTGTCCACTCCAGTGGCTGCTAGCCACATGTGGCCATTGGACATTTAAAATACGCTGGGGTGGGACTTGGAGGCTCTTCCAGTCTTACTCTGTTGCTGTGATAAAACACTCCGACCAAAAGCAAGATAAGGGAGAAACGGCTTCTTTGTCAGCCTCCAGGTCACACACGGCCCATTATTGAGGGAAGCCAGGGCAGGAACTTGGAGCAGAAACCTTGGAGGACCACTGCTCGCTGTTTCACAGGCTCGTGCTTACCCAGCTTTCTTACATAGTCCACAATCACCTGCCTAGGGAGTGGTGGTGCCCGTAGGAGGCTGAGCTCTCCTACAGCAATGAACAATAAAGATAAGCCCCATAGACCCGCCCACAGGCTGATTAGACCTGGGCAACCCTTCAGTTGACTCTCCCTTCTCAGGTGACTCCAGGTCACATCTATCATGATAGTGCGTGTGTGCCGCTGGTGGCCCTGCACCGAGCAGGGTCATGCTAGGCCATGGCCATCACCCCAGAGCCTTTCTTCTTTTGTGTGTTTTGGATGGAGAGTGACAGGAGATCCTGCTGAAGTTCTATGGAACTTGTCTCTGGTCATAGGCTCTTCAATTTGCGAATATAGGAATGGGTGGTGGGGCGGGGGGTGGGAAGTGAACAGAAGGATCCAAGAGGATGCTGGGAAGTGGCTGGAACTCAGGACCAGATTCTCAGATCAACATGTCTTTGCCTTTTGTTATTCAGTGTATACTTAATAATCTGTTCCTCTTGTGCTGTGGAGTATGAAGTCAGCATCCTCTTTGGTCACTCCTGCCATCTCGGACTCTTCTTCCTCCTTCGTGTGTGTGTGTGTGTGTGTGTGTGTGTGTGTGTGTGTGACAGCGTAGTCTGTGTGGGGTGATTCATTCCACACCCTTTTCTCTTGCATCTGCAAATGTGTAAATAGATAGATAGAAATGTTTTATATTGTTTTATAAATTGTAGGTTTTGACACTTTTTTCCCTTAAAAAAAACCAACACATTTATTTACAAACCACAGCTTGCTTGTGAATGTTGGAGGAAAAGGCATGAGAGTTGTGGGTCCTGGGGAGCAACCCCGGTCGTCAGGGTTGGCAGCAAGGGCCTTTACCCACGGAGCCCTCTTTCTGCTCTCATTCCCCACCCCCAACAATGTATATTGGATCTTTTGGGGTCCGTCCACGGAACAGACTTTGTGAACTGCTGTGTAGAGTTGTGATGTCGGGGCCCGTCACTCTGGTCTAGCACATTCTCTGTTTG